>NC_060888.1:7960123-8077623 GCF_014805685.1 Silurus meridionalis
GACAGGAGGTGGAGCTGGAGGTAGCAGAGCTGTAGATGTTGAGATTTTCATTGGTAGTGACGAGGATGGAAATGATTAGAAACAAGTTTATTAGAGGGACATCGCATGTAGGACGTTTTGGAGACAAAGTGAGGTAGGCCCGATTGAGATGGTTTGGACATGTGCAGAGGAGGGACATGGGGTATATCTGTAGGAGAATGCTGAGGATCATCAGGAAAGAGGAAAAGATGAAGGTCAAGAAAGAGGTTCATGGATGTGGTGAGAGAAGATATGCAGGTAGTTGGTTTGAAAGAGGCAGATGTAGAGGACAACGGGAAAGATTTTTCGGAGTCTAAATCCCTACTGTACAATTACTTCCTTAGCGGAAAAGTCCGAAAAACCTGGTCACACAATTTTGAGGATTTTAATCGTCAAACTCGTTTGTTGTTATGGTAACCGGGTAGGTTATTAGTCAGCATTGCACTTGCATGTCCAGGTAAGTCTGTATGTCTTTGCTAATAATAAAGCACACTGTTAACTGAATTCTTTAAATGTATTTTCCTTTATAAAAAAACCCTAAAATATCACATGTATATAGGTTTTCAGACCATTTGCAACAACACATAAACATTAGCTCAATTTTCTTGAGCTTCGATATAATACAGAATACAATAACTATATATATATATATATATATATATATATATATATATATATATATATGTAGCAATTGTGATTTTACTACAGTATCATTTACTTCTAACATTATTTTTTCTGTTTTTATTATTACATCTTTACTATCATCATTAACTCAAAGAGGTCTGATACCTTTTTCAGATACTAGAGATGTATTGACATGCTTCAAATATCAAGTTTAAACGTGTTTAAACACATTTTCAAGTATATTTTCACAAACCTTTAAATCATGGATTATGTAGACTTTTGTCCATAGAGTTTTTGTTACAAAATTGTTAATAAAATGAATAATAAAATACCCTTTAATAAAACATTGTTTTGACCAATCAGTGATGATTTCCACATTTCCACCTATAGGTGTCACTACACGTCTACTAATCTACTAACAAAACTATTCTCACACAACCAATAGCTAAAAATGTATGAACTACAATAATAACTATAGATTTAACAATATCTATAAACAAAAAGCAAACCAAACTACTAAGTACTGCAAAAGCTAAAAGTCATTTATTTTTCTGTCTTTGTTTTTATGTAGCACATTTTTTTGTAAATTTGATCAAATGTCATAGCGTTTTTATTATTTCTATTTAAAAGCAGCAAGACAACAAGTAAGAGAGCATTTGTTTTTACTGTATATATTCTGAATTGTTTCATCAACAGTCAATATACACCTAGACTAAAGGTTTTTCCACACATTTCATGTTACTTTTTTGTTGAATTGATTCATTCTCATTCTAGGTGAATTTTGAAAATCAATCAGAGGCAGACTTATTTAATAGTCTGGAAGATTTTAGAAATTGATGCAATGACTTTTAATAGCTGCTGACTTACCAATTGTTATAAACTGGCATTAATTAGGAATGCACTTTAAAATTCTCAAAAGATTTCAAACAACCCAGTCAAGAACTCAGGAAACAAATTTAGTATCTACAAGTCTAATTCCTTTATTCAAGCAATTTCCAAACAAAAGCATTTGAACCACCAACTGTCTGCAAATATAAAAAAATATAGACCACACCGGCACTGCATCATTTAGTAAGATGCTCAGATTAAATCCCAAGTATGATTGAGCTTTTTGGTTAACCAAAAGACAATGACAAAGGACCTGGTGAAAGAGATGCAGGTATCAGGTATCAAAATATCTACATCTACCATTAAGAAAGTCCTACATCACTGTGGACTTAAAGGCTTTCATTTAATGAAGAGGTCTTTACTCTAAGCCAGATGACTAGCCTTTTGGAGGAATGTTCTCTGGTCATATGAACCAAAACTGTAATTGTATGGCTTATATGACCAGTGCAAAGTATGGAGATTATAGGGTAAAGAATGGAGGTGTTGTTTTTGCTTGAAAGGATACTCCTACACTTCAGAAAACAGATGACAATGAAAGTATCAAATATTATCTAGAGCTATTATAATTGTGGCATTTGGCAGACACCCTTACCAGAGGGACAGAGCTGAGCAGTTGTGGGCTAAGAGTCTTGCTCACAGGGCCTAGAAGTGGTGATGCTAGGATTTGAACTCACGACCTTCCAACCAAAAGTGCAATGTCTTAACCACCGACCCACTCCCACTCCTCTTTAGGCAACATCTCAAGACATAAGCCAAAAAGTACAAGTTAAAAAGTAAAAAATGGTCACAACTGGTTCTTCCAGTGATTTTAACAAAATGACTTAAAGACAATAAAGTGTTGGAGTTCCCATCATAAAAACCATAACCTGAAGAAGGCCAACAAGCATGACAGATCTCATCATCTCAATCCACCTCAGGAGAATTCTGAGACAAAATTATCATTCTGATCAGGAGCACCCCAATTAACATTTTACTTAGGCCACCTAAAATGCTAGAGCATGCCTATATACATTGAAAGGTTTTTAATGTGCAACCTCTGCAAAATTTGAAATAAACCGAATGACAAGTCTTGTAATATTCTGGATGTTTTCTAGTTCCTTTTTTACTAATAGGTTGCATATACAGTATAAGCGCCAATATACGTTTTTTAACTTTTAATATCTGTCTAACTGAAATATCTGAGGTCATAAAAAAAGAAACAGCTTCTCCCCTCTGTTGGCAAATATCTGTCAAGCAAGTCGCCCACCACTAAAGACCCACAAAGCGTTCCAACACCTGAGCCAGTGTAGAGTGTAGAGACAATATCACTATAGCAGCTCACTAGCCTACTATAGGCTTTGTCAAAGGCTCTGCCACAAGACACAAGACTTGTTTGTCTTCAGAGCTTGTTTGTCTTTACTTTGTTAAAAGGGGCATCTCTTTTAAATACTCCCATAAACTCCAGATAGTTCAAAATAAAATGTCATCAATTCCCCATCTCAACACTCTGTCACACAGAAATTTCCCATAAAATGAGATATACACACAATTCTTCCACCAAAGCTTAGGTGTTCCTGTCTCCTACCTGTGCACCTATGGGAAAATCCAACATCTAGCAAGATTCTGGGCCACCAAAAACCACAAGTACTGCAATAATACATCTGGGCACAGACCCAACATGTCTCTAGAGCTATACTGGAAAAAGAATTAGGAATGTGGTCATTGTAATTGTATTGTACTCATGTACACGTGATATATACTGTATATGGCAGACAAAAAAGCTCTGGAGAGTGCTCCTGCAAGATACAATTATATCAGAAAGATGCTCCTATGTTTGTCTGGACAAACTTTGAAGTTGACAACCACTGTGTCCTAATGGCAATGAGCAAAAGTAGACTCAGTGAACAATAAAGAGGCTAGCATTTAAGGTAACTTCAACTAAAAACAAGTCCATAGCCACCAAGGTGGTGCTTTGATGCAAAAGTGATGCATGGATTCTGTTAGCAGCTAGAGAAGACTAGAATCCCCCACCTTGCCCCCCAAAGGTAATATTGAAAGATTGATGAATCATGAATACTCAATTCTGGCCAACCAGTTAGCATGATTAACTCAGACTTGCACTTTTTGCACAGCTTTAAAAACCTCAAATAGACTGAGGTAACTTTAGCACCCAGAATAGAGCATCTGCGAAAGGCCTGCAATTATATTTGCTGCCTGACAACAGGAAAGGGACGAATCATGGCAGAAGTGAACCTATACATATAATGGTTGTCATGGTTAGAACATGGGGTGTCATGGTGAGGAAATATTCCTAAAGGTAAAAATAACATACTGTGTCTCAAGTAAGGATGCAGCAGTATAGACACTGGAATCACCTATCGGCCTGATACTATGTATATTTATAATAATTAGCAGGCAGATAACAATTTCCAATACCATGTGATCTTATGTGACCTAAGCCTCATGTAATTTATCATCCTAATGAACAGAAAACAGGACATTATGATGATCTAAATGTAGTTCATAAGTCCTTTTTCTCATCCTTTCTCTATCCATATTGGTATTGGTTATCAACAAGTACCAGAAACCTATACTTGTACTTAGTCTTAAAAAAATGGTATCCCTGATTGCTTAAGGATGCAAAGTTCCTGGACTAGGAATTATAAATATCAACATCAGACCAAGTTAGTTACCATCATCCCAGCTATTTAAATACCATATTGTTGTTAGCACTGTTACCTAACTGTTTGGTATTTCATGTTTTTTCTGTTGTAGAGAAGAAGACTTGTCCATCAATAAACTGTCAGCACTTGAATTACTACAAAGCACCTGTTTCTATCATAATAGTAACTAACGCTTGGTCAAAACATTTTTTCCACTTAAGCACAAACAGATCATAAAGGCAGGCCTGGGCAAATCTTTGACTCAAATTGATCATATCATGTATTTTTGAAAGAAAGCCACATCCAGCATTGAGGAGGAGTCCTGCATTTGGTGGAGACAATGTTCAGAGGGACAGGTTTTGAAACTACACTGAGTTATCTGTGCAGTACAGATTTTCTCACATTCTTAATCCATCCGTCATGATGCACAAGCATTATTCTGTTGTTAATGTATCTCTTGGTGGAGGATGAAACCTCCATCTGTTTCTGTGATTCTGTGGAGAGACATATTGCCTATGATACACAACATATGAGGGTGCAAATTAGTCTGGTTGATGTATACGAATGGATCAGTAAGTGTTTGTGTGTATGAGAAAGGGATAAGTGAACATGTGCCTATTTTTAATTACATTCCCAGATTCCAAGCTGTCTCCATTGAGTGGCTCTCTTGTCGTGGTGCCTTGGCAACCGTTTATGTCTATGACTAGTGTTTTTTGAATCACACTGAATAGAGTGTAATAGCATTCCCGTTTCATTCCCTGCGTGCTCAAATGTCTGGATGGAGAATTCATCATCCGTGCCACTTTTTCAAGTAAAGGTGGAAGACATATTGGAAACTTTGTATTCACCAAGGCCCTCAGTCACCGATCTGTGCAGGTGATTAAGAAATTACTTGTCTATGTTTGTGGTTATTCTTGTCAAATTCTCTCTGTGAAGGGGGATTTGACTAAATGTGTTCATTTCTGATTGGCTGATTAAAGCCAACTCAGACAATCTGGAGAGAACACAAAAACTCTAAAGTTGTGACATAACTATTTAATGACCACTTTAATGAACATTGTTTAGTCAGTAAATTAATGAATGACAGAAAACCATGTAGAATAATTCCTAACAATATTTTTTGTTCTATAACAATTAGGAATTTTGCAATATTTTTCAAAATTAGTTTTAAACTTTGGTCCCTTTGGAGATTTAACTTACAATTGATTTATTTTTCAAAGTGAATAACAAATTAAATGCCTGTTTAAATAGTTAACAGATCTTTGCGCATATATCTATAAAAAAAAAATTTAAACAAGTGTATTCAGTTTTGTGTGGTATTCAACATAAAAACGAATCTGCACAAAGCTTGGTGCAAAAGATGTTCATGGTAAGGTGAAGATCATATGGTTTGAGGTGAGCTCTCTCTTTATACCCCGTCTCTGCTTATATTCATTCTTACCAGCAGAATAAACAATGGCCGGGTGGGGAGGAATTAAAGACATCCAACATGTGTGAAAACAAATCCACACTGTGGGTGGAGTTAGTGTGTCTTCAACAATCATGGAATTTTTTTTAACGCCCATGCCACAACATAAGGCAATGCCCATGATAATAAAGGCAGTAAATTAGTGCTGTGTAAGTCAGGGGGTTACGTTTGTGCACTGGTATTTGTAGGATTACTGGAAATGCTGCTGAGTATAGTAAACACTTTTACTGTCTACCTAGATCATGGAACTCTATATCTGGTCCTGGAATCTGGCGAGCCTGTTTATTAAATAATTCGCTGAATAACGCATTTTGGAACAAGCTTCTCCGAATTGGTTAGGGTTGAAATTTAACGTTAAGTGGTGTAACCATTTTTTTTATAATCACAGAAAAGAATGCTTCATATTGAAAGTTTAGAATGTCCATTCACAGTACACAAGCAGTAAACAGTGGAACTAAATCAGTGTTGTTAATATACAAGCTTCAGTCACCTTAAATATTTTTTTCTTCTGCTTATGTTTGTAGGACCACTACAACGATCAAATAACATCATTCACACGGTACTGAAATCTTTCTCAAAGATGGAAACTTTAATTACACCTCTTTGTCTAAAACTAGTGCTTTATCAGTGGAATCCAAAACACCAACTGGAAAATATAACCTAAAAATAAGCTCTTGTGTGCCAGGAAACGGCAGGAACAAAAGAGGAATCTGCTCCTTTACAGCGATTTCATCGCTCACTGATCAGGTTTCCACAAATATGGTTGGTAGCACTAATACATGTCACTCTGTTGAATGACAAGGAAGTAAGGCAACAATAGTAGCTATAGCTCAACCAAGCTGGTTTGAAGATTGTGGAGTCATGTCTTGAAAATCAGTGGAAAGGCAGCTGGAAGTCCCATCATGCTGGCGGTTTACACACTGTTTGCACTTCATTGTCTGCTGATCTCTGGACTCACCAGTGTGCTTTACCAGCTTCTTTTTTTCCTTTCTTTACCATTTCTTTTCCACATTGTTGATGTTTCCAAGGCGACTTGAGCACCATCACTCAGCAAGTGGTGTGGAAAGGATGTGGATAAGGACATGACACACTTAGTAGTGAATGGATTCTGTTATGAGAAACTTTTTAGAAGGCTCAAAAAACTTTCATGGATATTTTGATACACTATTAAACTACCGTAGTGTATAGACAATCCATTGCCTGTTGCTTTTGTTCTATTCTTTGAACATCTAAACATTTGCACGTTTGCCCTTCTTTTGACTTTTTCCTAATACACTGCCTTGTAGAGGGTGGGATTGCAAAGCAGAAGGCCAGCAATTCTGACACCTGCAGTCATCTGAGGGGATTTTGAACACCATCTGTGACACACCTGGCCCTTGAATCAGCAACCCTCCATGTCTCGGGCTGGAGTCCCAAACCACGAAACCACATCTGGGCCTCATCTGATCATCTGAATCACTGACACTTGTCCACACCCTTATTCCCAAGGTACAGCACATTCCAACATATTGCTGTACAGAGAGGGTCTATAGACATGGACACCCAGATGGCGTGTTTGTTTTTGTATTTTTTTTTTTTTTTTTTTTACCATAATCTGGCATTACATAAATACACAACATACAGAAGTAGCAAAGTAGATTAAATATTACAGATAGGTCAAGGCATCTACTCTCCTGATTCTTGGAGCCTGTTATTTGTCATAGTTCCAGTAGGGAATTGCGAAGTAGAGTGTAACTAAACTCATTAGTACTTGATAATCCAACTAAGGTGATGCAATGATAAGGCCTTGTTTAAGAAGGATTTGATTCTGGTCACCAGGGGCAGTTGCTTCCCAAGCCAGGCCTATGACTGGTGCATTTTTGTTTAAGTGCATCAGGTCTGCTTGCTGATTAATGATCAGTGTTTGGCATATTCAGCTATAAAGGTGGATTTATTATGTGTTCTGGGTAAAACATTGCTAAGAATGACAACAGCACAGAAAAAGGAGCATCACAATATATAGAGGGTCTTGGGTAATAACATATAAAGGTTTCCTGAATGTTCTACCAGGCTGCTGGATTAGGGACATGGTACACAGCCCTCAATGCATAACTCAAAAGAAATCAGTCTCAGGCTGTGTTTGGGAAATGCTTTGTGGTGTGTGAACCAGGAGTCACACAGAGAGTGTTTCAATTATAAACCACAATATTGTTCTCCAGTCTGTCGGAGGAACGGTTTTGAGGAAAGAGAGACTGAGTCAATCCTGGAGAAAGACTGAGCTCACGCTAATGTAGCGTTCAGAGAGTCTGGGCAAGAATGGTCGAATGTGTCAAATGTGAGTACAGCTTACACCAATTTATGGCTGCTCCCTTTTTGAACCCAGCACAAGTTTATGCCCTACAAAATTACCTGTTCATAAATGCAGCCCAAAACACTGGGGCATAGGTGACATAGGTTATCCAGTGATTTAGTTTCAAACAGCAAAATGTTGTATTTCTTTGACCCCTGGCTATGAGTCTTATCAGTCTTATCTTATCAGCCAACAGAAAGATTTGTTTTTAATATCAGGTCTGTAGCAACCTGTTCAGTTATATGACTTTTGAATGTGTTTAGAAGTAGAAGCAACATATTAGTTCCTATTGGCATCATGCACATCAAGCATGGCAAAGAGTGGGAATGGGAGGAGCATTTTAGAGCACAAAAAGCAGGCAACGTTCTGCAATCCAGGTCTCACCAGCTAGCAAGCTGTGAGGGGAAAAGCCAGCCAAAGGTGGCCACACTAAAGAGTTGTAAACCACACGAAAAACGATTGCCTCGGCATCTAAGCTACTTTCCTAGACTGTTAATGTATTTTCATGTGCTAGGTTATCAAAATAAATGGACCATTCTGTGGTGTTTAGCTTTCTGTGGAATTTGACAGATGCAGTAGTAGCCACGGTAGTGCCGGATCGTAGTTAAAGCATTCAATGGCTGACCTCACACACTTCTTTAAAGAGGGTGTAATGGTCCCAACACTCAATACACACACAAGCAAACCAAGTTCTTTAAAGTGTGCCATGAAAATGGCAGTACCATTTCCTTCTCTGACTCAGGAATGTCAGGCAAAAACCTTACAAAATATTGCTTATGATTCTATCTAATGTAAATGTGTGGTTGTATATTTTGGTCACTTTTACTAGAACAATTTTACCATCCCGTCAACATTGCTACCTTAAAGCTCCAGGGTCCTGGGTTTGATCCCAAGCTCAGGTTAGTTTGTGTGATGTGTGCATGCTTTGGCCAAAAACATCCATTAGGGTAATTGGTGACTTTAAAAAGTATGAATGAGTGTGTGCAGCAATGCAAGACAGTCTCTTCCTATTGTCTTTATATTTACTTTAATCACTGGAATTAAAACTCCTTATCCCACCACATGACTTCATTGAGCTTTTGCTGATGAACATTTTGTAAGTCATAAAAACATATCCTGGAGCAATAGCAGACAGAAAATACAGACAGAGAATACCTGGACAGCAGTTTGTTCACAGGATCACATTATGCCTTATTTAAAGGTCCCTCTATCTTCTCAAAGGTCATACATCGTCTCAAAAGCCAGAGCCCCTTTCATTTGCTCTAATTAAAGGTTAGACCAGTGTGCAATGTTTACATACTGTGATTTCAACATGATGTAGTATGGCATCCAGTTACTACACACTACCATTTCAGACACACTAATCTTTCAGCGTAAGATTTGGGATAGTACACAGTATCACACAACATCTGTTCTCCAAGTGTTTGTATCTCATTAGCTGATTAATGACAACAGCGCAAAGGCTAATTACAGAATCATGTGAGAGTCTGTATAGCTGGATGTAAGCCTTACTACTGGCCAATGTAAATCCCTATTTCAGAACAGATTCCAGCTCTTTACCACCCATAATGAACATAGCATGGTTAGCTATAAGCTTAAATAACCAATGAAGATGTTTATTTATTTATTTTATTGTTGTTGTTTTTTTTCAAGATTTCTCTGTTTAGTTAGTTGCCATTTCTAACAGATTTTCTAGATTTTCTCTAGCATATGCCAGCTATAAACCAGAGAGGCTAAACTCTAGCACATGCCACCATTTTCTTTTTATTCTGCTTTGTATTAAAGCCGCTGGCAGAAAAGTAATACTCTACCGTTTTCTGCACATACAAGCTAGCTAATTGTGTTTTCTGGCTAGATGTATCTCATGATTTGGGGGTTTTGGATTTGGATCAGGTCCAGTTTAATCCCCTGGACACGGTTTTGCAGAAATGACTATCACACCAATTTAATTGACATTAAAACTCATGATCTCCTGCATGAGGTTTTCAGGTCCTGGGTTCAAACCACAAAATGCCTGACAATAGCTTTATTATCTCAACCTGTCTTTTGCACACATGCGTATATTGCACAATCGAAATTTATTAGGAATACTTTCAATATGCCAAACTGTTTCTGCTTTCTGGAATGTAAACACAGCTCCAAATGTAAATTCTGTAATATTCTATTAGATTATTTTATTATATTTTATTCTTCTGTAAATTTCACTTCATGTTATACTGTGTATGGTTGTGGATGTAACAGGTACAATTTTTAAGTAGGATGACACTGTAAACATATACATTATGGAATCTATTATTTAATTCAATAATAGATTATGGCCAAAGTTTTTGGTCAATTGAAAAAAAAGGTTCTCTATTTCCTCAGATATATCATTAAGTATTTATTATATACATGGTTGCAGTTCTGAAGATTTCGACTTATTGGGTTTGAAATAGAGATTATTTATTGAAAAATAAAAATTTTGTGTAACAACCAGAAATGACATTTCAGGTTGTGTTTGACGTATTAGATCGTTTTACTTATGTCATGATGACACACAAGCAACGTTAGGAAAATATAGATTATTTTGATAGTGATGTGGCTTTCACTATGACAACAGAGGTGGGATTAGTTCTTGGATTAGTTCAATGCTCTGATAAAGGGCAGACCAAATATTGTTTATACCTGCAGGTAAAGGTGAAAGATTGCATTCGCACAGTGACATCTCTACTTGAGCATAAATTAATGGATCCTTTCAACCTAATGCTAAATGCTGGTATTGAGCTGGGGATTAGAGGGAATTATTGTGCCTGTGGCATGTTTAAATAGTGTGCTTTAAATACAAATAAAAGTGGAAGCACAAGCTTCGGCAATGACAAGAACATTGTTGCACTGTATTTTCCACAGGGAAGTCATAGCCAAGAAAAATAGTGCATAAGCAGCTCCACTTCAAAGATGGCAGGGCATGGTGTGATCCTGTGCAAACACCCTAAGCCAAAGCAGACAGCGCAGACTCTGGGCTCTGTACAGCTGCTCGTGCTGCATTTGCATAAGAACTTTCCAGTTGAGGTAGTTTCTTTCAAAATTCTCAGCCTCTCCCATTTTACAAGGTCCTTTAAAGTTTCCAGACAGAATTATTAAAGAGAAAAAAACAAGGTGGCTAGGGCCTGATAAAAGTGCCAATGATCACGACCACAATTTCTTGCTATTGTCTCACCGAATGACTCGCCAGTCACCCTTGTGTCTGGCACAATGTTCAGAGATGAATTCAGATGGGCACAAGTTCGCCTGGCTGCCTTGTCACTCTGGGCTAGGCGCACTCGTTCACTCATAAAATCGCATGCTGCTTGTTAAAAAGGCCTTTTATGTTTCGGTTCCTGCCGCCTTGCTCCAGATTTATCATGTTAAAAAATGTTTTTCTCTTCTCCACTGCTATTATAATAGCTAGCTTCACCCCTCACTGTTACAGGGTAAGTGCTGGCATGATGAGAGAATGGAGCTGAAATGCTTCTGTGTGAAAGATATTTGTTTTTGTAATGATCATTTGTAATGATGCAATATAATTAACAGACTTGGGGTCGATAACTGTGACCCAAATGAAATTCAAAGATGAAATTATATTTCATTCAAACCACTAGAAAAACAAAAAGTTGGAAACACCCTAATCCATGACAGTCCAAAAAGACTAAGTCTACTGAAAAAGACTGAAAGCCCGCTCAAATCGTACCAAAAGGAAGGATGACTACGCCTGTTCGGGATCTGATAAAACTCCATATCATTTGCTTTCCAAAGTCAATGTTATGTCATGTTTGTAACAAAAGTGGAGCAGGAAAGACTGTCATTCAAGGAGCACACCCATGAGCAAAGCTAAATATTACTTTACTTTTTCTATATTGCTTCTCACTAAAGGGTGAACTGAGTTCTTTAGGTATTTACAATTTATATACCAGTTATCACTGCTTAGTAAATTGTATTATTGTATCTGCAGACTGATTGTGTGGTAAGAAGCAGAAGAGGTGTTCTCCTGCTGAACTTAGTTTGTGGAAAGCTAAGGCCTCATGCACTTGTTCTTCTGGCTCTTAATATAAAGCAGAACTAATTATCATGAGAGTTCCATGGGTGATTAATGATATTGATTCAATTTTCCTATCCATGTTTTTCGGCCTCTTCTGAAATGTTTTCATCAGCATTGTCACGGACAATTAGAATGATCGTTCACTGCTGGCATCAAAGGCTGACTCAGAGAATGGGAAAGAATCTAGCATTAAAACTTGCATACTTGGAAGTACCGAAAAACACGTTTGATGCCTTATTACCTCCTTCATATGTAATCAGAAGGGATTCAAGGAAAATGTTAACTATTCAAACAATGTTTTAACATCCGCTTGTTGAAGTGAGAACATGGATAAAAACTTATCGCTACTAATCACAACAAGGAAGTTTGATCTTCAAACAATTTAATGAAAGAAGGTGCTAGTATGTAAAAATGTGTGCATAGATACCAGGCCAGTAATAAAGGTCAGAGCATGATCCCTTTAAAACAGATAACATAAGCCCAAACGGAAATGGAAAATGTATCTGCCAAAACATTGTGTACATAGTGTGACAAAATAAAACAGCATCCTACCCAATATATCAGATATGCAAAGTGTTAAGGTCAGTAGTAAAGCATATCTGGTTGCAATACTTTCTGCAAAAGTACACTTGTTCCGAGCTACTATTAAAGGTACTGTAGTCTTTGTTGGTAGAAAGTGTTGTTAAAATCAACATTTACGATTTAACTGAAGTTAGCAACTGTATAGTGTAAAGGCAGTGTGGTTTTGTTTGTTTAACTTCTAGTTACAAAACTGCTTATTATCATTTATTTAATGGTACTAAACGTCTGATGGCAAAAACAAAGAACATTTGTATTGACTGTGCCATGAAAGGCTTACTTAAATTAATTAGAGTTATGGTTGGGGGTGTTTTGTTTGATTAAAATGAAAAGAAATTTCTTCTCTAATGGCATGTACCAAATTCAGAGATACTACAACCAGTGCTCGAATTGAGGGGTGGGGGAGGGTGGGGGGTATTCGGGGCCACCGCATAAGGCATTAGAGACCCCTATGACAAGTAAAAAATAGACTTAGAAGGGTCCCCAAGATTATTTAAGTAAAAAATATATGAATAACACAACTGCGGATCATAAGACTTGACTAAATTCAAGCACTGACTACAACCAAATATACAGTGGAAACTCGATACTCGCAACCTTGACACTCGCAACCTCGATAGTTTGTGACTTTTCATTTGAAAACAGACTAAGAGTAACTCGTAAAAATCTGATAATCTGATCTGAGCTGCGAGTGGCTCGAAAGTGCGGAGTAACATTTGAAAACAGAGTTTGTACTAATAAATAGAGTTTGTTACTCACGAGGGGTCATAGAACGTAACCTCCGAGAGTATCGAGGTTACACTGTACTTTCATACTATTCCATTTTCATACTCTTGAGAGCATAAGTGCAACACATCTTTCTCCAAACATAGTGAGCTGAACTATTGCCAAATATTTCTATTTTAGCTACATCTAAAGACATCTAGGTCTGCATTTTTTATTGGTTTACAGAGCAGGTTGCGGAAGCTTTTTAGTAGCGATTCAAAATTACTCTATGGGACAACTGTTTTTGTGGGAGTAAAAGAGTAAGAAACAATGTAAACCATTATTTATGGTTTAAGACAAAGAGTTTTTGCATTTGTGAAAAACCTTTCTGCTTGCCTTCATAAAATCAACACATTGTACAACCTTTTTAAAAAAAAACACAGTATGCTGGTTTAGTAGGTAATGGCCAAGGAAGTCGAGTAAGTTCAACAGATGGCAGAGCTGTTTGTTCTAGCCAATCTGGCCCAAAAGCCTTCACTGTGAATCACACTGGGCAGATTCTGTGTGAATACATTGACTATAACTACTGCAATGCTGTAGGTATTCATGATGAACTAAACCACCTTCTATTGGATGGATAGTTCCAGAAAGTGTTGCAGTATCTGTAAAACAATACTTTGTAGACAAAGTCCTCAGTAGGCACAGGACTGTACTTATCAAGTTTCAATGCTCTGGTGGCTAAGGACAAAACCATTGTCAGCCATCTGATTTTAGAACTGACAATTTGTGTAAGGTGTGTAAGAGGCTTGACCAGACCCAGATTTGGTACAAAACCTTTTTTTTGTTTTGGAGGGCTATGACAGTAGTCCCCACAGCTTTCCACATAGTCCTTTTCATCCACTGCTGCAACTCCATGGGAATAATGTGCCATAGCAGACAGGCACCTGAGGGCAATTTGGTGCATCAACTGTTTTGCTCTCATTTTTGACTAAGGAAAGTTATAGTTTAACATCTGTGCAGTAAAGACATATCCAGGTACCAATGGCATCTAATACAGTGTGTGACATCTAACACAATGTCATTAAGCCAACAAAGCTTGTCACCTCATCTGCATTAACAGCCACAGTGATTTATGACACCCTGTTTGCACTGACTCACATAGGTTAAAGTGATGGGCCCTCTGGGCACTTTCTGTGAACATTTTTTATTTTTTTTTTTTGCTTAAATACCAGTGGCAAGTTTCCCTGTATTATTCATATAACATACACTCAAGTATTTCATGTGCTTAACAAATTTTCTCTTTGATATTTTTTTGTATGTGTTGCAGTTTTAACCCCCTAAATGCTGATGATCTTGACGAAATGGCTTTGTCCACAAAGTATTGTTTTAATAGTCATACTCATGACCTCACGAGAGCAGCGTGTAATCTGGAGAGAGAATGGAGAAAAACTAAATTAGAGGTTTTTAGAATTGCTAACAAAGAGAGTATGCTCAGCTATAGACAGCCACTAAATGCTGCTAGGGCCAAGCACCTGAGCAAACTCTTAGAAACCAACCAAAACAATCTTAGGTTCCTATTTAATACAGTGGCTAGATTAACAACAAATCAGATATCTGAGAAGAGTATTCCATCACAGTTTAGTAGTGAGGACTTTATGAATATCTTCACTGAAAAAATTTAAAGTATAAGAAACAGGTCCAACCTCTGACAGCATCTCACCTAGAACTCCACAATTATAATTACAATGATTTACAAGTATAAGACAGGAAGAGCTACATGATTTTTTCACAAAAGCCAAATCAACAACATGTTTGTTAGATCCCATTCCAACTAAATTACTGAAAGAAGTGTTAAATACACCTGGAGAGCCTCTTCTCAATATTATTAACTCTTTGCTATCTTTAGGTCACGTACCTAAACCCCTCAAGTTTAACCTCATTAAGAAACCTAATTTGAATTCAAATGAACTATCAAATTACAGACCTATTTCAAACCTTGACCTGTTTATGTCTAAGATTTTAGAAAAGATTGTGTCTGCCCAGTTATGCTCCTTCTTACAAGAAATCAGTATCTTTGAAGAGTTTCAGTCAGGTTTCAGGCCCAATCATAGCACAGAAACTGCATTACTTAAAATTACAAATGACCTGTTTTTAGCTTTGGACTGAAGCTACATATCTCTGTTAGTTTTACTAGCTCTTAATGCTGCATTTAAGCACTATAGAGCATTACATTCTCCTAGATCGCTTACAAAATTACTTCAGCATTCAGGGACAGGTTGGTTTAAATCCTACCTGTCTGTTCGTCACCATTTTGTAGATTTAAATGGAGATCTATCCAGGCTAATATAAGTAAGTTATGGGGTGCCACAAGGTTCAGTTCTAGGACCCCTGATTTTTACAATATACATGCTTCCTTTGGGAAATATTATTAGAAGGCATGGGATTAGCTTCCACTGTTATGCTAATGATACCCGGCTATATATCTCATCAAAACCAGATCAGGTCAACTGAGTGTGCTAAAGAATTAAAAGATTGAATGACTTTCTATTATTAAATTCTGATTAGAGAGAAATATTGCTCATCGGCCCTAAAACCAGTACACAGAAGCTCTAGCATTTCAACTTGCATTTAGAAGGATGTACTGTAACTACTAGGTCAACAGTAAAATACCTGGGATTTATTTTAGGTAGCAACTTGTCTTTTAAAAATCACATCACCCATATTACAAAAACAGCCTTCTACCAACCTTAGAAATTTTGCTAATTTCTAATTTCATTGTAACCTCAGGGCGTTGATAAGAAACCATCCCCAGTTTCACAGAGTGGCCTCCAGTCAAAGAGAACACTATCCAGAGGCAGGCCAGGACTAAGTGGAAAGATCCAAGGAGGGGAGATGGACAGGAACCATGGTCACTGAGTCCCGAACAATGATTGGAAGGCTGTTCCATAACTGTGGGGCTTTATCTGAGAAAGATCTGCCCCCTGCTGTAGTCTTCATTATTTGAGGTACCAACTAATAGCCTGCACCTTTTTATCTAAGTAGGTGTGGAGGATAATAATGGTACAGAAGTTCACTCAGATACTGAGGCACGAGACTGTTAAGCGCTTTATACGTCAGTAGTAGTATTTTATAATCAGTGTGAGATTTAATTGGGAGCAGTGTAGACTCATTAAAACAGGGGTGATGTGCTCATATTTTCTAGATCTAGTGAGGACTCTTGCTGCTGCATTCTGAACTAACTGAAGCTTATTTATGCATTTACTCGCACAGACAGTAAAGCATTACAGTAGTCTAATCTAGATGTAACAAAAGCATGACTAGTTTTTCTGCATCTTGTAACGACATCATATTTGTAATTTTAGCAATATTTATAAGGTGAAAAAAGCGATCCTGGTAATTTATTCATGTGAGCCTTAAAGGAAAGACTAGAGTCAATAATCACACCAAGGTGTTTAACTGCTGTTGACATGTTGTCTATATCTGATGCAGAGTAGCTCATCCATGCATTCATGACCTCCAGACTGGACTATTGTAATGCATTACTAGGTGGTTGTCCTGCATCATTAATAAACGAGAAAATATGACCATATAACCCCAGTTAACCCCATTAATTCCTCTTTACTGATTCTCTTTCTCTACCAATCCCAAAGCAACCTGAGGTTGTGCCAGCTCCAGTTGTGTCCCACATAATGAAGATTTTGGACCATCAAAGAAGTAGATGCCGACGCTGCAAACATATCGAACCATCTAGAGACGTACCAGTAACATTTGGATCCCAGTTCATGTAGAGTTTGGACATTGAACTTCTTTAAATGTTTAAAGGCTCTGGAATGGAGGAGTTGGTGTTGTGTCTATGATGATGTCAGCTGTTAAGCTATTTTATGAGTTGCTCAGTAGCTCCTAGTTCCAAAACATCAACTGACTGTATAAGACTGTAGAAAGGACATTACTCATAATCACACACTCCGGTGCTCAAAGTAGTTCTATCTCTGGTGTTCTGTATTGTTTTTAAGATTTATAATCACACTCTTGGGATCACCCAAATGAGGATGGGTTCCCCTTTTGAGTCTGGTTCCTCTCAAAGTTTCTTCCACATACAATCTAAGGGAGCTTTTCCTTGCCACAGTCTTATCAGGGAACCAACTTGCTCATCAAGGAACCAATCTGTATAAAAGCTCACCAATGAAATCAGAACATGAAATGGACTAGACCAGCCATGTTGTGTAGAGGATCCAAATTTTTGCCAAGCCAGCTTGCTGCAATCAGTGCCCCTGGTTTAATTCTGCTTTTCCATAGGTTCAATGATGAGCTGCCAGTTATGGTAGCAAGCAGTTTGGACATTGATCATTTCCCCTGTCCAACTTAATTGGGTTAACTCAACAATATATTAATTAGATTAATAGATTAATTATTCTGAATCTAAAGCATTCACATCAATACCATCTTAAATAATAATATCTCCTCCTGAAGTCCTCAAAAAATGGTATTAGCAAGAAAACAAGCGTCACTTGTAATCATAGACAATTCACAAACAAGCAAACTATAGCTCTGAATGAAACCACCGTTGCTGAAGAATGGAAACGAAAGTTGTTCAACTTTCTACCTGATTTAATATTTATTCTTACATCATACTTACATACACTCAAATCTGTTTTCATTTTTACAGAGCTTTGAAAAATAATGGTCAATGCAACGTCACAAGTATTAGTAAATCCTTCAACCAAAACATATTTTTTAATTATAATCCAGTTCTTGTTCACGGACAGGTTCAGAGCGTTCATTTCCAGCAGTAGCCTGCTTAAATGTCCCAGTGGGAAAGATGTTGTAGCCCTTGCATTAAATCAATTAGTCCTTCACACAGATAAAACCATGGTGGTGAAACATGTGGAAGATGGGAGTGAATGTTCCGTAACAGTAAATGCTGGGTAGAAGGGTTTTCATGATATTGCACTTGATGCATGCCAATTCCTGGAGCTGAATTTCAATAACAAGTACCAGTTTCTGTCTCCCATGTATGTCTAAACAGGCTAAATGGCTTTATCGATTCTGTAATGACATTTGTGTTCATTTCATCTCCACAGGGTGCTCCACCCTAACTAGAACCAGATGAGTTGTAGCATGTCATACTTGGAAAAGAACCAATCACACATGACAGAACTGGGTGGGTTTTTCTATATTTCTGATAAAAATGGAAGAGAAAAGCAGGAAAGCATTTCTAAAGGGACATTCAAGGTTTTTTTTTCTTTAACACGAGGCCTGCAGCACAGCTGTTTTTTGGATTGAAAAGACTCTCTGCTAGTAATGGAGTGCTAGGCAGTATAAAGGCCTGACTCCTGCAAGATCCATTCCATACTTTTGGGGGTTAGCATTGTGTATGGATAGAGAGCCCCACACACACACACACACACACACACACACACACACACACACACACACACACACACACACACACACGCCCACACATCCCCTTATGTACTGTATGTGGAGAAACCCAGGACTGCAAATGAGTTCAGGGAGCCTATTTTTATCGCAGTAGGCACTTCTTGTTTTTTTATTGCAAAATGAACATCAGAGTAAAAAGACAGACTGTTATAATAATTTATTTCTGTGTCTAAATTGTGTCTTTTATGCTTATACCTTTCCTTAAAAAGTATTATTTTCAGTTGTAAGCCATGGGAATTATATTCCAATACCAGATTTTATTCACATATCAACATAAAAAAGACCTACAAAGGACAAAAGGTAAAAAGAATAAAAATAATACTCTAAAAATGACATATTAGGAAAAAAATTGAATGATCATTGATAATTTTGATCCTCAGTGATATTCATATATTTTAGCCTTGACTACTTGAAAGTAAGAATTTGTTATTGCTTTACTGATCAGTGCACATGCACAAGAAGCTGGCAGGCAGTAAAATCCAGTGCATATGTGTACACTTCAAAGCCAAATTAGATTCCTGCTTCTTAAGTACATGCATTGCCTCATTCATGCATTAGAGTCATGTACTAAAACAGACCATAAAGATGAGGGCACTGCTGTAATGATTAATGCATTTCTTTAGTGTTTGCAGTTCAGAAGCAAGCCTTACTATTTTCTATGAGTGACACCAGACCTTTAGTTTAGTGGCCAGCTGTACACTTAGAGTGTGTAATTTACCTTTATGCATGTTTAGATATTATTAGCGGTATTGTTAGTTTTTGTATTATTAGTAGTGTTAGAATTGTACTTGCCCTGCCTTTTAATTTAGAAACTTTAATAAGCTCAAGAAACACATTCTCTAAAATCCATATTTCTTTGGGAAGCCTACAGTTTGAAAAGCTTTGTTACAATGTCCTACATGTTCTGGGTACTCTTGTATTCACAATGCTATATAAAACTACAGCAAAAATAAAAGGCAGGGCCTTTGCTTAAAATTTACAGCAATCCCCAACTGCTCCATTATAGCAGAGCTTTCTATATATCTATATTTTGTACAAGAGGCAGAGGAGAGAGTGCAAATGAATTCATTCTAATTCCACTTGTTTCAGCTTTGTTTCCCACAGAGACTACAGACAACAGAATGTGCTAGACTACTCTGATCAACAGTCAAGCCTTCAGCTTACAATAGACCAGGTTGCAAATACACACACCTGTTTTCCATGCTTGCCAGAGGTATTATCGTTTTTTTCTCCCCTGAAACCTCTTTAAGGAATGAAGGAGCAATATTTCCACTGATGGTTTTAGGAAGAAAAAATATGATATAGTGTTGTTATGCTTGTGGTTTTTGTGTTCACCACAAGCCTAACCGCTAGCTAATCCCTTTTGAAAGCTTACTTGCAATAAAGTGCAACCATGCTTTTAACACCGGTCCAGTAACCAACCAACATTTCACCATTTGAAGAGTTATTGCTGTGGTTTTTATTACAAATGTACACTACAGGGATTCGCTGGCTGTAGTATTTAATGTACATGACTATATGTTATGATTAACTATGTACATCACTCCCATCTATGTTTTAATGCTTGAAGGGAGAAAAAGCAATAGGCTTGTAAGTTATGTTCTCTCATTCTGGGTAAAATTGGGGAATTTTTAGAACAGATTGAAAGAAAGCGCAATGTGCACATTTAATAATGTGATCTAAAACTAAATACAATTGTATCAGCTATCCACTATATGGACAAACATTTGTAGAAAACTAGTCATAAAATTCACATGCTTTTTTGAACATTCCACATTTAGTCCCCATTTGCATTTATAATGACCTCCACTCTTTTAAGAACTGACTTCCAAAAAATCTTCAAGTGTGCTTGTGGAGATTTGTGCTCATTAAGCCACAAGGGTGTTAGTTAGGTACTGATGCAGGTTGAGGAGGCCTGGGGTACAGCCAGTTCATCCCTAAGCTTTTCAAAAGAGTTAAGGTCAGAGCAGGCCACTCAAGATCTTTCACTCCAGCCCATGCAAATCATATCTTTATTGAGGTCACATTGTGCACATGGGCATTGTAATGCTGAAACAGGTTTGGGTCTCCAAACTTTTGTTCATATAAAGTACTTTGTTATTTATTCAGTAAATTCTTTATTCTCATTACAGTGTTGTGCCTGATCCAGGCCCAGCTAGAATACACCCTGTATGGGATGCCAGTACTTCTGCACACACATTGATGCCAAGACAACGTGCAAACATATTGATACCTACAGGTACTTTAGCATAGCCAATCCCCCAACTGGCATGTTTATGGGAGTTTGGAAGAAACTGGAGAAAACCCAAGTGGACATGGAGAGAACATGCACAGAAACTAGACACAGACAGTAATTTGAGCTCAGGGCTCAAACTAGAAAACCTACCTGTGAGGCAAAAATACCCTTTGCACCATTATCCTGTAATTGAACAATGTGTTCTGTTTGCCATGAAAAGATGCTTTAAGTTTAGTTATTGTCAATGTAATGTAATATATGTAATATTTCATATTAATTTCAACATTTAAAACAAATTAAATGTTTTAATTAAGGGAACTGCTCGAGAGTAATGCTCATCTGTAAAATGTCTACACCTTATTTACGATAATAAATAATGAACATTTTGATCAGGAAATATTGTTGTAGTGTTCTACATAGAACATTTATGGGAGTTTGAGAGTTTAAAGCAACTAAATCCTTTTTATACTGCATGTCTGATTTAGCGGTGTGTTTGGCATCCCAAAGAATAGATCAGCAAATGTAGGCTTCTGATTTATAGCTTCACTAGATTCTACTTTTCATAAAAGCATACACTCAATTCTCCTACTTGCTCCTCTTCATTAGCATTTTGAGCATCTGAACTTCAACCTCAACTTAAATCTTTATTCTAAATTTACAAAAAATAAATTTAGCATTTTTCGGGATTTGTTAGATTCTTTAGATTGTAGAGCCACAATTCACTGCAAATACTGGCAAATGTGGGTGTATATCACTACCACAGGTGGGTTTGGTGCACGGAATTTAATCAGATATGTAAAAGAAAACAAGTGGAAAAGAAAGCATTACAGTAATTAAACCTAGCTCCAGGGGGCCCCCTGCAAGGTTCACAAAGACATCAAGCATTATTAGAGTTTGTTTAGGTGGATGTTGACCTTCAATCCACTCCTATGTCGTTCCTCAACCAGCCTGTCAGTCCTGGCACAGGTTCGACGTGTGCGATCACTGTGTTTGTGCTCCAAATTGTAGTCGAGCGTCAGATATAAAGACCCCGTGAGACCAATTCGCTTTAGCATGCAACGTCCTCTCCGCCAATGCGTCACATGCTCCAGGCCGGCACTTTCTTTTCAAGTGCCTTGACCTTTGGAGATTTTTTCCCCCAATTGTTCCTTTCCCCTTCTTTTTATTCTTCTTTTCTTTCTTTTCCATCCACTTTTTTCCTGCCCTCCCTCTTCATTATTATTATGCTTTTCTTGTTTTGTTTTTCTGTTTCTCTTTGGTGATTTCTATGGTGACAGTGCTCTTCCCAGGAACAATAAAAGCCTGGGGGATTAAGAAGCGCGAACAGTCATGACTTTTTCATAAATAGGTAGGAGACAGAGGAGCACAGAATGGGATCAGCAGATGTGATGGGAATGGCAGAATCTTGATCGTTTGGAGAAACCAAGACAAAAAAGACATTATGATGGAAGGACAAAAGATCAAGACAATTTTGTTTCGTCTGCACCAAGCATGAGATCATGTTATGCCGTATTGCTTCACCCTGTTGCTCTTTATAATTTACACAAAACTGGGAAAAAACTGCTGTCATGCCTTAAGAACCAATTACATTCAACATAATCAAAGCATTCCAACTGTCACCGACATCTCTATATTCGGATGTGTCTCTTCCCAAACTTATTCTGTCTCTGAGGCCAAGAGTTAATTTCACAGAATTTCAGCTGTAACTCTTAATTCACAGCAATAGAAGATATATATTGTGCTTTGAAATTTTTGGCAGTGACACTTCTATTATTAGCAGACCACTGAAAACTAATAAAGATGGTTTGTTTTCTTCTTCTATGTCATAGTAGAGTTAAGGTTATAAAATAGAATAATCATCTTCATCAAAGGAGATTTTCAGGAGAGATCACTCCTTAGCTAGTTAAAACCACATATAAGCATGAGTGTGTTACCATGTGCTCTCTCTCTCTCTCTCTCTCTCTCTCTCTCTCTCTCTCTCTCTCTGTGTTGGACTGGAAAATCCAACTGCTTTCACCAAGAGCGCTGGTCTAAGAGTGCAAACTTGGTAACACGCAGTGCAGGTGTGTGTGATGAGACAATAGCATCCGTCCAAGTAAGAGCAAAAAAACGTAAAAGTTAAGCTGTTATACTTATTACAGTCCTAGGAGACCACGGCCAATGTGTATGGTCTTAAAATCTCAAATGTATTAGAGACCCCTCTGCTTGAGAAGTGCTTTTTTCTTTACTCGTATTGGAACATTTCCATAGCAAAGATGTCAGATAATAGTCTTCCGTTCCCTGCTGCTGTCAACGAAGCAGGATATCAACACCCACATGATAGTTTGGAGTACATAGGGATTATTGGTTTAAGTTTTAAAGTCATGTCACTCTTGAAGTGCATCCTCTTCATGAGACTGACATCATAAGTGTCTCATGGTAACTGAGAGAAATATTTTGCCTCCCTCACAGCCATCACCTGTCAGTTTAGACAAAGGGATTAAGAAAACACTTCTGCATAGGCAGGACACATAGAAAGCTAAGGAAACAGCAAACATTGGGGGAAGCAAAGCACAGGAACATACAGCATGTCCTAGAGGAAGCAGGAGATCTCAGTTTGCATGCTACGTCCTCAATCATTTTCATGCATTTGTGCCGGCTGAATGAATTTTGTGCGTCAGATTTTCTGTCTGTTTTCTGTCGTTTCTTGTCAACTGGTAAATCCCCTCGGTTCCTATAGCACGTTTTGTGCACTTGAGCCAAGTTTACAGTGTAGAGTAGAGGCCACCCACTCACTATATTTTGTAGACCACCCATTCCAACATTTTATACCCAAATAACCAAAAATTGTTTTGAATTATACTAACAAAAAAACCAAAGCCTAATGATTTGGTATGGGCACCAATATTTCAATAGTAAATTATTTTAGTTTGTCCATCTTAGCTTTGTGAATACAGCATGTTTACTTTTAAGTATATTGTAATCCTAGAATGTAATCTTATTATTCTCATTGCTTTATTCTACATTTGGCTGCTTTAGAGTTTGATTTTCCTTTTGAGTGAAAATCTCTCTTGGAAAAAGCAATTAGAATTACTTGAAAATGCTTTATATAGTAATTTATTTCATGTTGACACATGGATAAAATTTAACGTGTATTATTTTTCTTGTACTGAATAGAATTGACTATTGTTTTACAAAACTACCAAGATAGATGTGATATTTACTTGCATCAATTATATACTAAATTATACAGGTCAGCTTTAAGGATCAAATTCTTTGGGATTTTTATCTCAGATAGTAGTATAAAATAACTTCATGGGGTCAGTCTTTATGAAACCTGATGTTAGTGTATTTACTAGTACTAGTTAATTGATAAAGGTGTTAGTTACCAATAAGTAGTAACTTTTCTGTTATATATTTTTTATATACTTTAGAATAATGTAGTTCATTTATACAATTCACAATAGCTAGCTATATTTTTAAAAGAAACATTAATGGTATTACATATACACTGGCGATCAAAATGAAAGAACAATTTATAAACAACTGAACAATTCTGAAATAATGTCATCTTCACTGCTCAACAGTTGAAGGAGTTTTTGTCCTGTCTATACCATGCTACCAGAACACCTTTTCCACAAAATAACTAAGGCATTTAAAAAAAAAAACATTATTTTGCAGAAAACACACTGATCAAAATTAGAGAACAACAATGACTGTAGCATGGAAAAAGATTACAACAAAATTTTCTGAAGGTTACAACAGTCAGCAATTAGTAGGAAGTGTACAGGCCTCTGCTCTGAATGACTTCAGCACATCTGCGGCCACAGGACAGCACTAGACTCTCACACTGCTCTGGTGTGATTTTGGTCCACTCTTCTTCCAGTCTCCTCCACAGTTCAGTGACTGTAGTGGGTTTCTTGGCCATAACTTTGTCACCAAGGATTTTCCAGAGGTTCTCTATTGGGTTTTGATCAGGACTCTGGGCAGGCCATGTCATTATTTCAATGTTTTCAGTTTCAAGGAACTGCTTTACCCGTTGTGCTGTGTGACATGGAGTGTTGTCCTGCATGAACACTGCGGGCTGATTGGGTGATGAACGCAGGGAAGGGACCATATGTTGTTGAAGAAGGTTCTGATAAACATTTGCATTCACTCTGCCATGTAGCTGTATAAGAGGCCCAACTACTGCTGCAGACATGCCCCCAACCATGACACTTTCTCCTCCACTTTTTACAGACTTCTTTACACACTTTGGGATCAGTCTTTCTTCAGTTTGTCGCCAAACATAATGTTTCCTATCAGACCCAAATAAATTAAACTTGCATCACTGAAGTGAACTTTGGACCAGTTCTCCTCTGTCCACACAACATGCTCAGTCTACCCTTTTGATTCTTTATGCTAATGAGAGGTTTGGTCACTGCAGAGTGGGCTTTCAGTCCAAATGCTCTTAAACGTCGAGACACTGTATGACGAGACAGATCCTTAGCCTGTTCAGCGCTGAACTGGTGAGCAATTCCAGCTGCAGTGTGGAAACGATTGCCCATTGAGATCCTCCTCAGTATCCTGTCCTCTCTTTTATTTGTCTTCTGTGGACGACCAGCCTTCTTGGCAGACTTGAATGAGTTTGTGATGTTGTAAAGATTCAATATTCTTGAAATCACAGATTTGGAACGACCAACTTGTCTTGCTATGGCTGATAGGGTCATCCCTTTGGCCTTCATCTGAACAACCTGCTGCCGGAGGCTTTCAGTCACTTTAGAACGGCCCACCCTCTTGCAGAGTCAGTGAAACTGGAAGTTAGGCTGCCAGTTAAATAGGGGTTGACAGATAATCAAGGAAATTAGCACCAGGTGCCAGATTAACACCAATAACTGGGAGGTATCTGAAAGTGTTCTCTAATTTTGATCAGTGTGTTTTCTGCAAAATAATGTTTTTTTTGGAAATGCCTTAGTTAATTTGTGGAAAAGGTGTTCTGGTAGCATGGTATAGACAGGACAAAAACTGTTGAGCAGTGAAGATGACATTATTTCTGAATTGTTCAATTGTTTATAAATTGTTCTCTAATTTTGATCGCCAGTGTACATATTTTTTTGTGCGGAAATGCTATCATTCTATTATTAAACTTTGAGCTAGATGTGTGTATAGGATTGTTTGTCTGAATACCATTGATCAGTGCTGTTTTTTGCTCCTGCAGTTATTTTTGTAAATATTTCCTAAAACTGCAATAAATATATCATTTAGCTGCTGAAGATAAATGAGTGAATATGACAGTGATACATGTGAGCACCTTAACACATACAATGCGCAAAAAACACTGATCTTGAGCTTCCTTAACTTTTATTCATGTTCATTAAGCACTTTTTCAGTGTTATATTAGAATCACAATGGATATAGGACCTAGTCAGGAATATACCCTGAATGAAATGCCATAACACACAATGCATTTCACACACAATCACAATTTTACACTCTTCACATTCACACCTACAGGAACATTTTGAGAAGCCAATCTCGCCCTGTTCTTGTGTTGTACAAATTATTACCAAAATATCCCAAAATGCCCATTAGAGCCTGGACTGTAGTACCCTATGGGGGCAAATGTTCCACCAGATTTAATTTGAAGTTTTTGTTATACTGTTTGCTTTTCAAGGCCATTCCTAAGTGCCCTGTTACAGTCATATATAGTCATAGCAAAGGTTTTAGGTGTATCAGCCAAATCAAATATGGCTTATAATTATATTTTTTGGCCCTTCTAGACAACTGCTGTCCACCCCTGCTATATCAGTCTGATCTTTCCCCATCCATCTGCATTGTTTGCTTGGCCACGTAGCAACAGTCAGATCTGATCTGGAAGCTTCCAGAAGGAACAGCAGTTGTGAATGGAGAGCTGATGGATAGATTGCTCTCATCTGTCTGAGCCCAATCTGGTGCATAGTTTTCCATGTCTCCTTCACTGATCGCATGTCATACAGTCTGACGGGTAGCATGACGTTACTCGCACTTCTGAAAGGACTGGGTATTCCTCATTTACTCACCATGTGTATCACAGCTACAACATTTCAGAGCATCCGCTAGCCACAGGAGGACAAGGACAATCCTTAGACATCTGACAGCCCCGAAAAGAAACCGTGGGACTAGTCAGTAGGACATTGTGTTTTTAGCAATTAGATATGGAGTGCATGCTGCTGGGTGATGTAGCTATGACTAGAAAATGAAATCATAATAATTACACCATTTTGATTAGATTTTAAATTGAAATTAGTTTATTTAAAGAACAACATTTAATTGCATTTTAGAGTAAAACATCATGCTCCAACAACTAAATGTGTTTTAGGCCTCATTAGTCCTGATACACTCCTCTAATTAGAAATCATCTTTAATGTTTATAACAAATAATAATTTACCTTTATTCAACAATACAACTTTTTGATATTTCTATCACTCAAGTGGCAGTAATTGACAGGTAAAAACAAGCACATACATTTTATGGTGTTTAACAGCCTAGTGAAAGCTAAAACCCTCATTCAAAAAAAGAAAGGATTGTAATGGCTTTCTCCTGGCTGTGCTACTAATACTCACGTGAGCATTGCAGAAAATTCATGTTTAATTTGTTCTGTCTGCTCTGTTTTCTTTGAATAATTTAGGGCCTTTGGGAATGGGCTGAAATTTCAAACATACGTTCCTTTTTTATTTGACAAGTTCAAAGTTAACATTTAAGTCAGATATACTTTATATAAATACCAGCACATTCCCATGGCAACCTAACAGTAACACTGCCTACTTTCCCAATTATCTGTCTATGTATTGTATTATATATTCCTAACAACCCTGACTGTTACATCATAAAATCCTTTTATATCAACAGTTTAAAAATTAGCATTCTTCCAATCTTCAGGTTCTTTCCAAATTGAGTGTTCTATATGTTCAAGGTGGATATTTTTGCCATCAAAATCCACTAAAATCAATCCCTGATGGAATTACTGGATTGTACATCAGAAAACTATCATTACCTTAACACTTTGCCAGGAAAACTCCATCTTATCATTCATCATGATGTGATTTAACAGTGGTGTTAAACCAGTGACATATTCAATTTCAATTTTTTTATATAGCGTTTTAAACAATGGACATTGTTTTAAAAAAGCTTTACAGATATCTGGATATAGAATGAGATCCCTAACGAGCAAGCCAGAGATGACAGTAGCAAGGAAAAACTCCCTGAGATGACATGGTGAAGAAACCTGAGAGGAACCAGACCCTAAAAGGAATCTGTCTTCTTTTAGTTGACAATCTGCAGATTATATGTATGCTATGATATGTAGCAGATTTTTACATATGAAGCATGGACGAAGATATTTATGAGAATGTATCCTGCTCAAACACATACAGATGGTTTGCATATGTTCAATAGGAGAAGAGGAGTCCTTTTATTAATGTGTGGTGTGAATGAAGGAGAAATCCTAATGGGTTCAGAACATTTGTTTACATAATTTGATACATACTGTATTATAGGTTATTTTTATTATATGTTTTATTACCTGTAGCAACTGTTGTGTGAAAAAGATAATGTGGTTGTATTGAAAACCTACAGCTGGTTTCAACACAATATGCTGTTTGTAAAATCGAGACCAGGATCATCATCAGTCGTTACAGTAGGATGAAATAACCGACAATGTTGGCTTTATGAATTGGAAAATTTCTTCCTCTGTGTTATAACTGCTATTTCAAGCTACTTGTAAAAGAAAATGTTATATTCTGCTGTGCACGTCTCCACAACACGGATTAACCTGACAGCTGTCAGTGGCAAGTCAATACACATTTAAAGCTCTGCCCCAACCACATACAAAACACTAAGTAGCAAGCTAACTAAAATACAAGCTCTGGTTGAAAGGAAGGGGTTTGCTCTGCTGTGATCTCTCAGCACACATTTAATGGAGGGCCAGAGTGCTTCATGGCTGACTGTAGCTCAAAAGGTTACTATCTAAATGACAGCATGAAGAGCAAAACACTTATATCTCCCTGCTTTCTTTTAAGACCAGATCTTAGAATGAGAATATCTGGCCTTGACACCTGTTTTATGACTAAAGCTGTGTTTAATTACAGTTGACTGGAACAAAGAAAACTTCAATATTCAAACTGATTCCCATGAGACTGGTGTTGCATAACGTCTGGAATCTCATTCATTCATTTATTCAGATATTTTTCAACCACAGTAGCTGCTTTATCCTGGTTACAGGGAAATCAGAGCCTATCTTGGAACAATGGTAGAGGAGAGGAAACCAATCCATTTCAGTTCCCACACCAACATTCATACCATTATTTCACTGCTGTTGGTACAGAACCATATGCACCAATGACCATGTTCTTGTATATTCCTAATGCATTACTTAGTGATAATGTGAGGTATTTAAGAGGAACATATTGCTTATATTACTATCAGAGGGACATAATGTGCTGAGTTTGACCTGTGCATTATGAAAGCGTTGCAGTTTTTGAGATGTGCCGAGGTAAATTCAATAGAAAAGTGCTCCAGTTTCAAGTCATTTGCTCTGTTAAAATGATTGCTTTGTCTTGGGAAGACCATGCAAGGGAAAAAGCTGTCCAAAGAAAATAAGATGGCTGAGAATAAAATGAGAAGTGTGACATGCCTCAGTATTTATAATGTGCATAGAGAAATATAATGTCACCCCATGAATTTTTATAGAGCATTTCTGGATGCTTTCTCACTTTTTTTTTTTTTATAGCATTCCTTTTTTTTATCAGACTTGTTCACAGACTTTGTATCACTGTCTTAGGTGTAGATTTGCATAAGAAAGGTAGCAAGATGTCCTAACAAATTGGTCAGACATACTGTCAGAAAGGCTCTTGTTGGGAATATGATGGTTCAGTCTTGTGTTCCCCTGTTGAAAGCTTGGTTAGTTTAAGTACTGTATAGCTATTTGTCTTGTGCCTATGGGCCTGTTTTTAAGATGTTCTACTAAGTGTATTTAATCGAATATTTCGAAGGTTCGTGGATGGTACAAAAAAATAAACCATTTACACCATTCTCAAAAGATAGTAAATTTAATTTGCAAAAATGTCTCAATCATTTGAGCCAAAGAGCAAAATTGGCCATGTTCTCTGTGTTGGAGGGCAAACTCTCTCCTTAATCAATGACATGACCTGCTTTTCCAAACACTTCATCATTACAGATATGAGACTGATAGGTTGAAAATTATTCAAATTATTCATTCCAAATAAAAGCAAAGTGCTCTCTCGACCCATCCTTAGGAGATGATGCTATTTCACTGGCTATGCACTTACCCTGACACATGTGGGCCAAACAGTAGACAGCTGATTTGTGGACACATGACTATCACACTCAGATATGCTCTTTTAACATCCTATTCCTGATTCATTCTTTCTTTTGCTGTTATATTTATCTTCACTCTACGAAAAAGACTTTTTCTTAGACAATGAAGTGTAGCTACAGGGATTTTCCCATGTTTTGGCCTTTTAGTTCTAGTATAGGGAAACTGCAATGCTGCATCATACAAAGTTATTCTATAAGTGGGGGAATAGTTTGTGGAAGAACCGCATATGTGGGATATGCCTGTTCAGGTCTCCACAAACATTTAGCTGTATAGTGTTTTTGTCACTTGTTAAGATGTCATTTTTTTGGTAGTGCCTTATGCCTTGTTCCCATCTGACCTCTCACCTCCGTAGCATCACAACACATACTGTGCCGGCTAAATGAAGACTTCTTTTCTTATTCAATATAGATCCTCTACAGCAGCCATTAACCAGGGTTCATGCCCCGGTATTGCCAAACTGCAAGTCTTGGGCCCTTGAGCATGGCCCTTAACCATCTGTGCTCCAGGGGAGCTGTATTGAATAAAGGTATATCTTATCTTATCTTATCTTATCTTATCTTATCTTATCTTATCTTATCATGGCTGACCTTGTGCTCTGACCCCAGCTTCCAAGCAAGCTGGGATATACGAAGAAAGAATTTCACTGTGCTGTAAGGTATATGTGACAAATAAAGGCTATTCTATTCTATTCTATTCTATTCTATTCTATTCTATTCTATTCTATTCTAACTGATACAAACCTTTCTTCCCTCATCAGACTGACGCTTCCATGTAACTGCAAATGCTCATCTCGTATATAGCATCTTAAATACATAAATGTTTGTACATTTTGTACTATTATAAACTTTATGTAACTAATTTAAATCTTTTTTGTTTAGTTTGGTGTTGCTTACAAAAAAATTTTTTTTTGCTTTCTAATCTTATTAATCAATTGATACTTTTCATGTGCAATTCGACTTATGCAATACCATTATCTTCCAACTATTTAAAACTTTATTGACTTTAATTGTGGGCATCTGTGATCTCATATATGCAGCTGAAGGCAGATAAGGTTGGCTTGTAAATGGTAAAACTGGCAGGTGACCAAACTGTGAGAATGTATGACAATTTCCCTTTAAGTAAATCTAATTTCTATCCATTATAAGGTTAACCTTATGTACTGACTTGAAAAGTATGGCTTAAATTAAGTTCAAGCAGTGCTATGAGATACCTTGTTCTTAGTGTTGAGGGTGTTTGTTTTTTAAAATGGTCCACCTAGGTTCAGGGTAACCTCCCTTTCATGTGTCCTTACTTACGTTCAAGACAATCCTACACCCTCTAAGCATTATACTAAAAAAAAGTTGAAAGCCCCAAGCTCTTCCCATGATCTGCACATTCATTTTAAATGCAGCAGGTGTTTTGAAAATAGAGACACTCAATAAATCCAATAAAGGATATGTTTACAGGCAAACAAAATGTCATCAGCCTTACAATCTACCAAAAGCCAATTTGATCCAGAAATGCTGAAAGCCCTTAGACATCTGTTTCCAGTGACTGGGGCAGACAAAAGTCAAAAATCAGCAGGAGAAATAGTCCCACGGTCTGCTGGATCAAATTAGCAAGTTATAGATAACCTTCAATACGGGGTTCGGGCTCAAAAACAAACATTAAGTTCACACCCTTAGCTAATAGCGTTGTATTAATGAAAGTGGATACCCCTATCTGTCCTGGACATCATCAGCTACAGGCCACTTTTAGCACATTTTGGCATGAGCAACTACAAACTTTGGGAAAACACAGAGGGAAAGCTCACGCGAGGCCCAAACCGTCTGCACAAAAACTGCGCCTTGAACTGATGGGCTGCCATGAGAACAATTCAGCAGTTACAGTGAATAGCTTACAACAGCTGCTTGGCCTCCCTGGACTTCTCTACTACATAAAGCAGAATAATAGCCATCTATCTCCTACTGTCTCACAACATGATCAATGTTCTTGTTGGTAGATTTACATCCCTATATTTCTTCTTGAAGAACATTGAATATATATATATATATATATATATATATATATATATATATATATATATATATATATATATATATACATTTTCTGAATGGTGCCTACTGTAGAAGCTCAGAAACAAAGCTGTTGGTCTGGTATGTTCATCTGGTTTCTCATCCTTTGTTGGCTGTAATAGAGCACAGTGCAGCAGACTTCACCACAACCTCCAAGGTGGTAAAAGGTGGAGCTAATATCTGAACCTCTCTGATTGACAGTTCTACATAAACACATTCCTTTTAGTCTGAACCATCATTTTCCACAGGAGGAATGGAGGTCATGTTCAAAGCACAGACTTGTCTGGTTCTTCTGGAGGAATCACCAGATTGTGAAACTTTATATCTTTGACCTCATGTCAGTCTGACATGTTTTTTATTTGGCTTATGCATTTTGAAAAACTCCAACATGATGGCATATTGCTGGAAATTTGATAGATTTGGTGATTACACATCCTCGTGGTTTCTGTGGATCGCTGTGCTATTAAAAACAGACAAGTAAATTGATTTTTATTTACAATATGATTTTTTTTAAGTTTCAAATTATTTATCCAGCATGTTCACAACTAATATGGGTTCAGCTAAATGCTAGACACATTCTTTTCTAGAGTAACACCCTTCTAAGGCAGTTTAATTGGCAGTGAGCTACTGTGTTTAATTCTTTCAAGCAACAGGTTCAATCCAATCAGATAATTAATACATTTTAGACAAAAATGAGAAATAAACTCAAAATGATTCATTCCCTAGATTAGAAGAGTGGACGAGCCTTAGTATGAAACGATCCACATTCCAAAACCCAGTCCAAATTCCAAAGCCTGAGAAAAGAGGAAGTGAAGGAACAACTGAAATCAAGTCCAAAAAAACAGCCCGGCCGAGGAAGTAGAGAAACGAGCTTAAGGCACGGAAAGGTAACTAATGTTGGCCATTAACCACACAATGTTGTTTTTGTTCAAACTATTTTCATGAATGTGACATCATGCAGCTGAAGTATTCCAGATTATTTTAAGAGAGCCCTTCAAAGTAAACACTGACCCTGAGATAACCTCACCTATGCAGATGCTGGCTCTGTGGCCTGGACATACCTGACAATTTCAATCAGCTCTCCTTTTCTACAGAGAACAGGAAGACAATGAGATGATAATGAGTACAAACATTCCTTATCGAGAACAAAGTTAAGTTAATGGCATTTTTCTTTTATAGCATTTGCATGTTTCGGAAAACAAGCAGCTTCAAGCGAGCAGATGTCTTACAACTGGTTTCTCTTCTTGTTTGTTTGATGCCATTGTTAGTCTGAATTTATTCATTTACACTCATTCACTCACTCACTCACTCACTCACTCACTCACTTATTTTAACTCACTATTTCACTCTCTTCCACTTACTATTTCACTCACTTTCCTTGCCTCACTCACTCTCTCACTCACTCACTCACTCAATCACTCACTCACTCACTTTTACTCACTCACTTACTCACTCACTCACTCACTCACTCACTCACTCACTCACTCACTTATTTTAACTCACTATTTCACTCTCTTCCACTTACTATTTCACTCACTTTCACTTACTTACTCACTCACTCTCTCACTCACTCACTCACTCAATCACTCACTCACTCACTTTTACTCACTCACTTACTCACTCACTCACTCACTCACTCACTCACTCACTCACTCACTTACGTTCACTTACTTTCACTAATTAACTCACCATTTCACTCACTTCCACACACTATTACACTCACTCACTCACTCACTCACCACTCACTCACCACTCACTCAATCACTCACTCACCACTCACTCACTCACTCACTCACTCACTCAATCACCACCACTCACTCACTTTTACTCACTCACTTACTCACTCACTTACTCACTCACTCACTCATTTACTCACTTTCACTTACTTTCACTCACTCACTCAGTCACTCACTCACTCACTCACTCACTTACTCACTCACTTTCACTTACTTTCACTCATTAACTCACCATTTCACTCACTTCCACTCACTATTACACTCACTTTTACTCACTCACTCACCCATTTACTCACTTTCACTCACCATTTCACTCACTTTCACACTAACCTACTTTCACTCACTCACTCAACCACTCTCTCACTCACTTTTACTTACTATTTCAAGCACTTTCCCTCACTCACTCACTCACTTTCACTAATTTACTCACTTTCCCTCACTCACTTACTCACTTACTTTCACTAACTTATTTACTTTCACTCACTCAATGATTATTTCACTCACTCACTCACTCACTCACTCACTCACTCACTCACTCACTCACTTATTTAAAAGCCCACTTATTCAAGCACTCTCACTCAATCACTTATTTACTTTCACTTTCTCACTTTTACTCACTCACTTTAACTCACTATTTCACTCACTATTTTATGCACTTTTACTCTCGCTCACTTTCACTAACTCACTCACTTTCACTCATTTTCACTCCCACTCACCTTTACTCACTCACTCACTCACTCACTTTAAATCACTTATTTATTTTCAATCACTCACTTACTTATTCACTTATTCACTCACTTTCTCGCTCAATCACTTACTCACTTTCTCTCTCAATTAATTACTCACTTACTTTCACTTACTCACTTACTCACTTTCTCTTACTTAATCACTCACACACTTTTATTCATTCACTTTCACTCACTCACTCACTCACTCACTCACTCACTCACTCACCACTCACTCACTTTCATTTACTCACTCACTTTTACTCACTCTCCCCTCACTTTTACTCACTTACTTTCACTTACTCACTTACTCACTCACTCATTTTAACTCACTATTTCACTCACTTTCACTTACTATTTCACTCAATTACTCACTCACTCACTCCTCCTCACTCACTCACTCACTCACTCACATTCACTTACTTTCACTCACTTACCATTTCACTCACTTCCACTCACTATTACACTCACTTTCACTCACTCACTCACTCACTCACTTACTCACTCACTCACTCACTCACTCACTTTCACTCACTCACTTTTACTCACTTTCACATTAACCTACTTTCACCACTCACTCACTTTTACTTACTATTTCAATCACTTTCACTCACTATTTTAATCACTTGCCTTCACTCACTCACTCACTTTCACTTATTTACTCACTTTCACTCACTCACTCGATGACTATTTCACTCACTCACTCACTTATTTACTTATTTACTCAATTACTTATTCACTTATTTACATGCTCACTTATTCACTTTCACTTTCTCACTTTCACTCACTCACTTTAACTCACTATTCCACTCACTATTTTATGCACTTTTACTCTCACTCACTTTCACTAACTCACTCACTTTCACTCATTTTCACTCCCACTCACTTTTACTCACTTACTTACTCACTTTCACTCATTCACTCACTCACTCACTCACTGACTTATTCACTCACTCACTCACTAACTCACTGACTCACTCACTCACTCACTGACTCACTCACTCACTCACTCACTGACTCACTCACTCACTCACTCACTCACTCACTCACTCATTCACTCTCTCTTAACAGTCTGGGTTAGTAATAAATCAGTCCCAGTCTCACTTTGTCGGACTATTCTCTGTATTTTCCTTTCGACCCTACAACATTGTTTAACATCTAATAATTAGATGTGTAAGAAATAAAACCTAATAACGATGTGACTTTGTAAGCAATACCTATTAAAGTGTTTTTGTATATTTTAGCAATGAATTTAAATGCAGTTAAGGCATCAGCCATGATGAAGAAATAAGCAGGATCTGGGTAACAGGTGAGTTCTTCCCTCTGGTATTCTCAGCAGTGTTCAGTTATAAATCTTGAACTTTTTTTTATATATAAGGGCATTATTAATAATTTTTACATTCACATGCAGCACATGAGCTGACAAGAACATGCTACTTGTCCAAACAGCCCCTGTGCCATTGTAAACATTCCTTTTTTTCATTTATCATGGTTGGCAGCCTTCACCTCACAAGAGCTGATGAATTTACTGTGTCTCTCTGAAACAGCTGTGAAGCCACAGCTATGAGTGTGGAGAGCAGATGATTTAGCGGGACACTGACAAAACCGAATAATTCACAAAACAGAAGACAATCTGCAGTATCCCATGATGTGTATTGCTCACTTGTGCCACTGGTTCCCATATGGTATTTTGGGCTGGGCCACGTGTACCAACACAAACGTTTCTGCGAGCAGACATGAGCCAGACAGTCATCTTTGTGACAAACCTTGAACTGTTGCCCTTCAGTCTCTGGCAGAAAACCCAGAGAGGATTAAACAGGTAATCAGAAGGTCACATAAAGTTGTATCTCATTTCATACAGCTTTTGAGAACATGTCTGTCTTTCAGAAAAACGAATGGAAATGAAATATGCAGACTAACTGGAAGCTCATTAAGCCCCAACTTGAACTTGTGGCCCACTGAGGGAAATTCACATACTGACTAGTTCAGTTTCTGTCAGAGTTCTCTGAAATTAATTTCTCGGGAAAACATATGCAAAGTCAATACTGAGCAAATATTAGTATCCTAACTGGCTAGTGTTGTGAATTTTTTCCAAACAGTACAGCAGCCCAGATGTTTGCCACATCACTGGTAACAGGTGGAAAATGATGAACACCCCCAAAAAAGGGAATGAAAAGATGTGAAAGACCAACACACATCATATGAAGTTATTGGACGTACATAAAAGACTATTGCTGTGAGACTACAGTACACAATAATTGATTGGTTTACTATTTTTACACATGATAAATGATATTAACAAATTCAACCAAATTATAAAGCTATTTCAGTTTGGGACTTTTTTCAATTGATTCTCATAGGCAGGAGATCAATTTAATTCCGTTACCAGTATGGTATGAGACAAAAGCATAACACTTAAAAACAAGTCTAATGATGGATAAAATGACTGAAACCCAACCATGACAGATAATAAAAAGAAATTGTAACGGGACATCTGCGAAAAATGAAGCAAGCACATCATTCTTCAAATTTTGAAAGACAAAATTTCCATTACCCAGCGGCAACTGCTACTCCTACAGTATTGTCGTATATATTCATATCTTCCTCTTTTCTACCAGGAAGGCTTATCTGCAAGTCAATCACTTATTTTTTTGCACGGCTTCAGCGCCTCTTAATTGTGCAAATTGTTTGAGTATTATGTAACCAAATGCTGCACCCTAATGGTGGGACAGACTTGAGAAAAGAACAAGTAGATTATTTACAAACTTCTGTCTCTCTAATTTCTCCATATCATAGTCACCCGCCAATTCCCACCCACCAGGTAGCTTTTTATCACCCAACAACTGCTGACCAGCTCCCGGGTGAAGGTGCACACAGGCTTCCTCTAAGACACTTGAAAACAGCCAACCACATGCTGGGTCACAGAGCAGTGTAACCTGGAGGAAAATACTATCTACCCTCTGAGTATAAATGTACTCAGATGCCAGATGTCACAGACGATTAGCTAGTGTCACTGTGATTGACAGGGGACAGAAGGAAATGGCATCCCGCCCAGCTAGTTTTGCGTCCCTGGATGGCAGTCACAGATGGCAGTTGATCTTTTTCAATCAAATACAATGTATAGGACACTTTTAAAGATTAGTATTGACATACATACTACTAATTTTCAGGAGACACTGTTTTTGTGATAAAAAAATATACCTTATCCACCAAATTCTGAGCTCAATCTGACTTTCAAACAGTAAATCATATAGTAGCTAAGGTAGGCATGTGCTGAAGTGTCTGGAGCTAGTGGCCTTTGTTCCTCCATGAATAGCTTTGTTTTTCATCACTAGCCCATCACTACCTGTTTCCTTGTCTCTATTCCCTCATAATGGAGGTTTCCATCATATCTGTGCTCTCTGATCTTCCTTTCCATTGGGTCATTTTGTTTGAGGTTCCCTTCCATAGAGAGTGGAAAATACATCAGTGCTGCTGGGAATTAACCGTTGCTTCCCGAATGGAAGTACAGATCATACGCCTACATTTATGCAGGCTACTCATGTCATTCTTTTACCCTGACTCAAACTGTTAGCTCATCATTATATTATTCCAAAATCCATTCCTAGAACTCATTAAGGTCACTGTCTGTCCGGGAGTACCTAGTCAACTCCATGACACAAGCATTAGCAGTGGTAATATGCTAGCAATGCCTTCATGTAAATCTTTGTAAATGTAAATATATTAGGGTAATTTATGTAAATTCAACATAATGTAAATTCATATGGGTTTGCTAATTCAAGCCCCAGGACCACCAAGCTGCCACTGTTGGTTCCTCTCTGGTCAAAAGACTCTGGTCACCTTGCGCTCAGACCACAGCTTTCTAACAAGCTGGGATGTGCAAAGAACAAAATTTATATATATAAAATATTTTTTTTTATCATTTTTTTAATGATGTATAGAAGGCCTTAACTAAATCACATACTGTACCTGTAATCTCTTATATTTATTTATTTAAGGTACTTAATTTGAAAAACAGATCAAATTAAATTCCAATATATTAAAATGAATATAAAAAAATTTTAACGACAGCAAAATGAAATAATCATAACCATTACACAAATACACAAATTGCATATTAAAATCTAACGGCGGCTCCAGCATTATGCCAAAAAAGTTTTTTAGTGAAAAAGCAGCCACTATGCCCAATCCACAGATTTACCTGGAAGGCATCTTATCAAGGAGGTATGTTTGTATTTTAAGCAGAGTTACTTAATATTATATTTTTCTCTGAACAGGCCACTCAATTCAGCACTCCTTCAAAATCAAACAACAGGTGTCTTTGTCAGACTTGAGGGACGAGTGAGAGGCTCTGGGGGGAGTTTGGGTTTCACTCTTTGAAAGTGATATGAGGTGGCCTGTGTTTCTCAGGCCTCCCCCTTCATCCAAGTCTGGCTGCTGAAGGATGGACCACCCAACTCTGAGCACTTTGACGGAACCATCTTCCCCACCACCTCCATCACTCTACTCTGAGGAAGTCATTCATTTCAGGCCTACATCCATCTTTTTTGACCAAAGAATGAAAACCAAAACACACATGAAGCACAAAAATACAATTACGTCCCTAAGATATGACATGCTAAGTTTTTGCAAAAAAAGAGTAGATTGTGCTTTAATGTTTTTTTATTTTAAATGTCTCTTTTGTTTTTCTTTCTAATAAGATGCATTTCTTCCCTACTCATTTTTCAACTTTCAATGTTTCGTTTTTAATGTTTGGACTTGCATGCACTTTTTAAAGTATTTTAAAGAAATTAAACATTCATGAACCCAGTGTAAAAAAAAAGCCCTATTATCAATCAGGAAGTGCAAGTAGGCTGTAGGCTATTCCTTGGAATGTTGTTCTGTTTTTCTAAAGTACATGATAAAAAAAATGCTCTCAGCTTTTGCAGAAACACATTTGGGTAAATTTGCAGCACCTGAAAGTTCCTTCTAAATTCTTTTCAGATGCAGGTTGCATTTTGCACTTTTAAAAAGCACATAGTGATCCATGTTAGCAGTACATCAGGTACTGCAACATTTAATCTACCCTTCTGGCTACTAGCAAGCTAGTAATTTATACACATGCAAGTCATTTCAGGTTGTTCATTCATTTTAGCTAAAACACATTTTCCCCCTTTTTACAATTGTATTCATCTAGAGTAATGAGAACTCTTCCTCACATGTACATATGGTGATTTGCGTGAAAGATGAATCATATTGTACATGGACACTGACCAATATTAAACTGATGAGCGTTTACAGAAAGAAATGACCTCAAAAAAGAGAGGATCAGGCATGAGCAGGAAGGACCTGAGCTGAATGAACTGCGTCTGGTCTGTTGTCTCAGTCTGAAGCCCCATCCAGCCAAGATGCTCGCAGTCAGTTTGCCTGTAAAGTGAACCTTCGTCTGTGACAAATGGCTGTGGCATTTTCAACTCTGGCACTGGAGACTCCTAAGGGAACCTTTTATGGTGCGAACAGTGAACCATGCATAAGGCAGAAACCCTTTATAAAGCCCCACTAAAGACGGCGAGAGACGCAAAGCTTCCATTTCAGTTCCACTTTTTTTCCACATCTAATTAGACTACATCTACGAAAAACTAAACTCAGTTTGGATTAGCTTTACTGCACAAGCCAGGAGTTTTGAAAGCTCAGAAAGCTTACAAGCTCTCAGTGTGTATTTACAGAATCAGTTTCACCCAAGTTGTGACCTTGAATATTTTAAACCAAAACTTCTAACAGGTGTTGCAATCTTCGATCAGACATTTCTTGAGTTTTCCTTTTTCACAGAATCAGCCAACTTGTACAGATGATCTAACTTTGCTTTGTTACCTATACATTACGCTGTGTTGAATGACGCTCATGACACTCATGATGGATGGGTTTTGAGCTGAACACAGCAAGCGAGGCATCCAATATGTAGATGCCCGCTGTGATCAAACCCAATTATTTGGATAGAAACCCTGGGAAAGCCTTCATACGACATGACAGAATAGAGCAAAATCCTGGAAAAGAAATTCAGGGGGCCACTTTGGTGCCAACAAGGAGATCTTTGCTTTGCCAGAAAAAAAAGCTGTTTACTCCATACCTTGGCATGACTCTACGGGAGATACAGTATCAGCTCTTTTAGATTTGGACACAGAGTCCTCCATTTATCAGGCATAAAAATCTCATCCTGTTTAGGCAACCTGTCGTAACACAGCACAGCCCGAGGAATCAGTCCGGCTCTGCCTGGTAAAATGAGCGCCTTTCCAAAATGCTAACCATATGTTCCACGCTCGCTGAGATCAGAAATACTGCTAAACACTTTTGTAGTTCTGCAGAGTATTTTAATGTGAGAATCCTTTCATAATTATGGCACAAGACCATGGAGTTAATTCGAAACGTTTGGCACCAGGCATTACAATGTTTGACATTATTGTTAATGTTGTGTTTAAGGGGTGAATTTTTTTTGATATGTGCTTATTGTGGTTTTACTAAGTACTGTTGTCTGAAAACTAGGCATTATACATGCACTGCCTTTGAATAGGAGGTGCGCAATCTTAACCGCAAATCAAACCAAAAAAAAAGACATCAAGAAATGTTATTAATAGAGTACCATCCCAGCTGTACAGAATAGATGGCGTGTATATCAACAAAGACATCAATTATTTGGCATATAAAACAATAGGTTTGGTCATGGAAAGTCATGTCCTCGATTAATTTCTCTTTGAGAATTTTCTCATCAAAACGCTTACTTCACCCCTACACTTTGTTCATTACAGCAAAAACATCTGGCTGACAGGTTTTTCTGTTTTTTGGGGGAAAAAAAAGGAGAGTAAGGAACTGGATTCGGCTGCACAGACTCAACATCTACAATTATATCACAACTTTGAGGCCTAGTTAGATAAAGAGTCATGAAAAGCAAGTGTGGCTTTTGAGACACTGATCTATTAGATTAATCTAATCTTATTTTTTCACCATGATCTCTAAAATCAGCTTTCTTGATCTTCTTGAGCAGTGAAAAATATCAAAGCTGGAGTGAGGGCATCTTAGAGGGAAACTAACTGTCTATCTATGTAGAGAATATATACTCATAAAAATATGTGTTATATATGTTTTGAACATATTTTCTATGTTAAATGAATGATCACACGACTGCCATATTATATCGGCTACATGCATTACATTTCAAGCAGCCTTGTAGCTCTGAGTACTGTATATGTGGCTGCTTTGTGACATTGTGTATTCTTGAAATTGGTTTTAAAACATGTCTTTTCAGTATGGCATCAGTAAAATGGGTCACAATCTACAAAGATCATAATGTGCATTAATTTAGATCCAAAATAGCAATAGTAAAAATGCATTCTGACTGCAAATGTTGGTGTAACACTTTAGCCGAAACAGACTTGAGGTTGAGGTTTAAGTTGTTCAGTCACTTTTATTGCTAGACACTTTAGTCTGTGGTCCATGTGGTTTTCCTTTCTGGGATCCAGAGAGCGTTTTTAATACGGTTTAAAGTGGTATCAGTCATGCATACTGAACATGTGTGATTTGTTATACTGTATAAGAGCATGAAGTATCACTGAAATCCCAATAACTAATTGTAATAATCCTAATACTAATCTCTAACTTTCAGAGCAGTTTATGAATTGGGTAAAAGTGGCACATTTGCTCTCCGGTAGTCCATCCTCACTTTACAGTCTTTGAAAGATTCATGGCATTTTGGAAATTTGGCAATTCACATTTAGCCTGGGTATTCAGCTGTTTATGGCACCTTTCTACATCTGTTTAGCAGAATGATTACTTGGTGCAGAACAGCATGTTCAACTGGCTGCTTGTGTTTTTATTTCTTTTTCGTACGCCAAGGGACCACAGGACACCTGCTACAAGTGTTTGTGTCTCTAAATTAAGAATCTGCGCTCAAGCTGCTGAAATTTCTCCACCTTGACGCTTGTTAAGAATAATCATAAAAAGCAATATGTCGGCACTCCTCCTCAATAACTGTTGATTGGAAACAATGTGGCACAAAATGTGGAAAGACTATAAATGATTTTCTAAACCATCTGTGGCATCAGAACTATAATACTGGAACTAATACTTTCTCATACTTACAATCAAAATGCGAATTATCTGTACCTTTGATTAAAACAAGCTAAATTAATATAAAAAAAAGCAAATTTCATTATTGATGTTAAGTATTCATCTTAATACTGGGCAGGAGGCAAAAATACAACCTGGACTTCACAACACACATTCACAGCATGCACCAGTTTAGAGGCCTTCAATTTATTCACTGCCATGGTTTGTGGTGGAGGAAACCAGCAAACCCAGAGGAAACCAACATGAACACAGCCACATTAAAAAACCAAAAACTTTTACACAATACCCTGAGCTCAGAGGCTGCATGTTTAAATACAATCATTTCTGTTAATATCAATATGTCATACTCTTGTTGATTGATCCATGTATGATCAAGTCCTAACGTCTTGGCGAAACAGGTTAAACAGTTATGAGGTCAAATGTCATGGTTAAGTACTTAGTGGAATTCATGAGGCTATTGAAGTTTATAAGAGTCACAAATGTGTCAGTGATCACCAGGTGATTTTCTTTGTATGCAGTCACCTTTCTGTCAAAAATGCTGATGGTGTAACCTGCTTATAAAAAACAAAAGAAAAAAAAACAACTTACGGTGGCACTTTTCTTTCTGAAACTCCACATTTATTCCCCACTTGCTGTTTTAAAAACATACACTCTTCTCTGGAAGATGTTCAATTAGATTTGTGTGTGTTTGTTGAGGTTTGCGCCAAGGGTGTTAGGTACTGATATAGGGTTATGAGCCTGGGGTGCATTCCAAAGTATCTCAAAGGTGTTTGGGTTGGGGTCAGAGTTCTGTTGCAGGCCACTTAAGATCTTTCACCTCAACCCATGTAAACCTTGTTAACTTGGACCTCACTTTGTGCACACGGTCATTGTCATTTACATAACATTGGCATTTATCAACCCCCTTATTAAAAAACCTGTTCTTGACCCTTGTCAGCTGTCCAACTATAGTCCAATATCAAACATTCCCTTTATCTCCAAGATTCTAGAAAAGGTTGTAGCACAGCAGTTATGCTCACATCTACTTAGGAATAACATTTATGGGTCAGGATGTAGGCCTTGTCATAGCACAGAGACAGTGCTGGTTGATGTGGTAAATTACCTGTTATTGTACTTTGAACAGGGTTGTGTCTACTTCCTTGTTTTGCACCACTGATCATAATATCCTCATTGCCAGACTAGAGAATGTTGTTGGAATAAAGGGAACAGCTCTCTCCTGGCTTAGGTCTTATTTGTACTGATCATTATCAGTTTGTTGATGTAAATGGTGAGTTCTTCACAATCTCTGAGGTAAAGTTTGGTGTTCCGCAAGGATCTGTCTACGGCCCACTGCTTTTCTCTTTATATATGCTGCCTCTGGTGGAAATTATACATAAACATGGTATTAGCTTACATTGCTGATGATGCACAGTTGTATGTTTCAGCAAAGCCAGATGAGAGAGATCAGCTTAACAATGTTGAGGAGTGTGTAAAAGGACATTAGACAGTGGACACTTGATAACTTCCTTCTGTTTAACTTGGATAAGATGGAAGTACTTTTACTAGGACCACATGCAGCTAAAAGTAAACTCTTCGATTACGTAGCATATCTGGATGGTCTTTTCGCCTCGGTGTGTACAGCAGTTAAACACCTTGGTGTGATTATTGACTCTAGTCTTTCCTTTGAATCTCATGTAAATAATATCACATCACCCCTGTTTTAATGAGTCTACACTGCTCTCAATTAAATTTCACATTGATTATAAAATACTACTACTGACATATAAAGCACTTAACAGTCTCACACTGCAGTATCTGAGTGAACTTCTGTACCAGTATGATCCCCCACGTCCAATTAGATCAAAAGGTGCAGGCTATTAGTTGGTACCTCAAATAATGAAGACTACAGCAGGGGCAGATCTTCTTTTATAAAACCCCACAGTTATGGAACAGCCTTCCAACCAGTGTTCAGGACTCAGACACAGTCTCAGTGTTCAAGTCGAAGCTGAAAACATATTTATTTAGTCAAGCTTTTGATCAGTAGATTTTAGGTAAAGATCTTAGGTAAAGGAGCAGATCTGGAGGGATCATGGATATAGAGTGTTCGGTAAACTGCGATATTTGTATGCTGTCGTCCCCTCACTCCCGGGCGTTCACTCGGGTTTGCTGACGGTGGTGTGGTGGGCCGTCCCTTATCCCAGAGATCCCTCATGTTTGTTTTACCTTCTGGTTCTCCCTTTTAGTTATGCTGCCATACCAAGTCCTGCTGGAGTCCTTAACTGCACAGTGTGCTTTACTTTTTTACAACAATAAGGATACTTAATAATCCATATCTTTCTCTCCCTGTCACCCCTCTTCTCTCTCTCTCTCTCTCTCTCTCTCTCTCTCTCTCTCTCTCTCTCTCTCTCTTTCTCTCTCTTTTTTCTCTCAGTCGAGTTAAACCACTGTTCCTGTCCCTCTCCTTTACTCTGATCTTCCCGCTTCGTCCCGTCCTGCCTCTGGATGGTTTCCTCTTCGATCGGAAGCCACTCTGTGCAGCTTTATGAAATTGCAGCGTAACACAGGAGCTTTGAGGATGGATTTAGACTGTCCTTAATCTCAACAGTCTGCTACACTGACTCATGTTTACAGGTTGCATTTGATCATCACTGCACACCTCAACAATGTTTAGCTGTAATAAATAGACATTCTGTGCCACCCAGATGAGGATGGGTTCCCTCCTGAGTCTGGTTTCTCTCAAGGTTTCTTCCTTATGCCATCTCAGGGAGTTTTTTTTCCTTGCTACAGTTGCTGCCGACTTGCTCATAAGGGACAAACTTACACTTATAAAGAAATTTTTTTTTTTTTTTTTTACCACATTATCTTACCACATTATCATTATAAAAATAAATAAGATGTTATAAGAACCTGTTCCAGGTTTGGATTTCCTAGACAAACTGTACAATTGTGTTTAAAACTTTGTGGTAACAGTTTGGAGAAGGTCTACATTTGGCTGCAAAAGCCAGGTGTCCTAATAGTTTTTGTCCATATAGTGTATACTGTTTCTTTATACTCTATAAATGGCATTCTGGAGGAAAGCATTATCCTCATCAGTTATATTTCTAGCAATTATTTACCTATTCCAGTCTTTTTAATGACAATTATTATGCCTTATGTTATTTTTTAACTTTGATTTGATGTCTATCTATAGCAACATTAAATTTGGTCAATGGCAACAAAGGAGTTTCTGGCTACTTGGCTTGCTTCAAATATGTTAATTTTACAAAATATATCTTTGAAAGGTATTTTTATTTAAAGAAATAAACACATAAAATCAGTTAGAAATATGCTTAGTCCAATATTGTATTTATTGTATTGTAATTTTCTATTTCTTGCATGACGGATGCATTGTTGTTGCTTTACAGCTCCAGCATTTCTGGTTTAAAGTTATGCATGTATTATGGGTTATACATTTTCCTCTAAATAAACATGCTGGAAGGCGACTTGTCCACTTAAATTTGCCCAGTGAAACTATGGACACTGATCAGAAGAAAGCAGTCACTGAAGATGAATTAATGATTTTGGTTTTTTATCTGAACTTGCTGGAGACATTTATTGGAGTAAAAGTTAACTATATGGAAAAACTTATTGGAACACTTGATTTTATTGAGGCCTGGGACACAACCACACTCCAAAATCTTGTGAAAGAGTGGAGGTTATTAGAGCAGCAAATAAAGACTAAATGTGGAATGGGATGCTCAAAAAAAAAAATCTGTATCTACATGTTCATTGTAAATCATGTATACTAGCTTTAAGTAGATTTTGCAATGGTATAATGAATAATTATTATTTAATACTGTTTTTTTTTACTGTATAATAAATTAGAAACTGATAATTTAAATTTTACTGAAGGTCCCATCTTTTGATGTGCTGCAGAAGATACAATCATATTAATCTTTTTAGTAGCTTCTCTGCCAAATATTAGATAACAGATAAGTTCAGGAACTGAGACCACTGCATTCTCCTTATAAGGCAAACCAACCACATTTAAAAGTTTGTTAAGTACTTCAAATAGATTTGCTCTATCATTAAAACTGTCATATCAGTTCATGTGTTCATGTAATGTAATAAATCTATCATGAACAAACATAGTGATGTGGTGGATCTGGAGTCTATCCTGGAGGACACATGGAGAACCAACAAAATCTCATACAGAAGTCAGGATTCCACCTGGGAAAAACCTATAAAAACATTTTTTGATGGGCCATCATAGGAAAAATCCTTAGACTGTAAAGGGGCAGGTGATTAAAGATGCTGAGAGAAAAATCATCTGAGCAAAGCTGTAAAGGTGTGATCAGGCTGTGTCTCAGCGCTACCACTGCATTCCTTTGAGGAGACTGTAAAAAAAGGATTACATCACCCTCAACTTTTTCCTCCATAATTAACTAACGTGTATCTATTCATCATACCCTGACATTTTATGGTTTCAAAGCCACCAGAGAGCTTAGATTGCTTTCCTTTTAAACGAGAGCCACTTTGCACCCTCTAGTGGTCAGGAAATTGGGTTGTTATGCAGACATAGAATGCTGTTCCAAAGCCTTGGAAGTGATATAAATCTAAAGATTTATACCAAATCAACTAATTCTTATCATAAAATCTTATTGTATAAAAACTGACCCAAATTTTTTTTTAATTGAATGGATAGAGCTGCTTTAGTCTAAGTAAACAGTCCTTTATATTATTAAAAAGGAGCATCTTCAGAAGTGTGTAAGCCGAACGAACACTATAAATTACAGTTTCAAGCAGGAATGTTGATGACACCTTAAGGCCTATGTGACTGCTGTAACTGGTCATTATGTCAGAAGTTTGTGGATCAAAAAAGGTGAAATATTTCCTTTGTACATCTACAATGGGTTTTTTTTTTTTCTAAGAACAGAATGACTCTGCAAGAGAGAGAGAGAAAGAGAGAGAGAGAGAAAGAGGGGGGGGTGACCAGCTGGATTGCCATGTAAATAGTTGTGAAGATAGGTAAAGTCTGGCTCAATGCCAAGGCCCTACAAAGGGCTTCTAACATCTGTTTGAGGCTAAATCTCCGGTCTGTGTTGGAGAAAGAATAACACTGTTGCTCAGACGGAGTCTGTCTCATGATCACGCAAAGACAATTTACATAGCCAGTGTCCAGATACAAAACAACCCAATTACATATGTTAACTTCCTGCCATAGTTATTTACACAACCGAGTCTCTTAGCCACCACCCAGAGGGAACGATTTTGCGGAGATCTAATTGATTTCCTTGTTCTGATTTTAGATCTGATATTTTGAATCAGTTCAGGTTGTCTGCTCAGTGATAACGGAAGGGAAATTGGTCAGAGAGAACCTTAATGATCACACAGCCGGGTCTAGTCCGTTGGATTTTATTAGACAAGGTGGGAAATAGAGCAAAGCTCAAATTGAATGTTGAGAAATAAAAACAAAAACAACCAAAATCGGTCTAAATGCAATTCCCAAGTGAAAGCAAAAAGTTTGAGTATGCTGAAGAAATGTACTGTCTATTGCACAGCCTATCTGGGAAAGAACTTTGGGGGGGTCACATGGCACAATCCATCCTCTCTCCTAGCATATGAAACTAATTTGTATTACAAATGTTGGTTTTAGACAATGTTCTTCAACAACTGGTGGCTGGCGAGAGATGGAACGTTTTATTTTTTAAGAGCTTAAGGCAAAGCAAACATATTAATTAACGCTATCTTTACGCAAGACAGCCAAGCCAAGCAGGCTCTTGAAACGCTACACCAATACCTAAAATCGCATGCATCTGTCTGTGTCTTCACTCAGCCGTGGGTGTGCGTGCCGCCTGGCTTTGACTGCGGCAGGGAGGACCACCTGCGTGAAAGGGGAGACCCAGCATGTTATGTCTCTGCAACGAAATAAAATAACACAGAATCCAGCTCTGCAAATAACTCTGTGCTGAGGATCATATTTTCTGGGTGCAGCCCTGACACAAAGGTAAAATAAGAACAGATGATATCATACGCCAGAGTAAAAGAGGAGAGCATTTGCTTTTGAAAAAAAAGCGCCAGGATTAGAATGCTCTTACTGAGAGAGGCCCTAAAAGATGGCACCCGAGCTCAAGGCCATCTTCGATGCAGACTAGTGGCAGGTTATAGCATTGCAATGCTCTTGTTAGAGATATGGAGGTTTTAAGAGTGAAAAATGACTCTCAGTGGTATGTAAGTGATGGTGTTAATACAAACTGAGGGTCTGTAAACTGGTTACAGTGCTGCACTACAAAACTACAACTATTGTTAGAAATACTTCTACTCGTCTGGGAAGCTGTTCAGTTTGTGAAGTCAGGTACTGATGTAGGCTGCGGAGGAGTCAGAGTTCCAGTTTATCTCAAAGGTGATGATGTCAGAGCTCATAGCAATAGCAGGAAAGCTCTTTCATTCCAAACCAGACTATATCTTCAGGGAGCTCACTTTGCACACAGGAGCATTGTCATGCTGGAACAGGTTTGGATCTCCTTTACACCCTATACCCCTGTATAGCTCTAACATTCACCCACAAGGGTGTTAGTAAAGTCAGGTACTGATGTAGGGTGAGAAGTCCTGGGGGGCATCAGCCTTTTAATTCAACCTGAAGGTGTTCAAAAGGGTGAAGGTTAGAGCTCTATAGCAGGTCACTCAAGATCCTCCAGCCCAATCCATATTTTTATATTTTCATGGAGCTCACTTAGTTCACAGGGGAATTAGTCTAGGTCTTCTTTTTCAAATGAAGGGAAAATTTTATTAAAAGTATCTCAGAATACATAACCAATCAAATGTTGAGGTGGATGGACTACAACAGCAGAAGACCACATCACATTTTACTCCTGTCTGTGTGGAACAGGAGTCTGAGGCTACAGTGAACACAGGATCAGCCAAACCGTTGTGAGAAAGCATTTACAACCAACTGCTGCAATTTACTCACCTTATTATAGTTCATTTCAACATGATGACGCATAATGTATCAAAGCAAAATTTGTCTCATGAGTTCAGTGTACATAAAAATGAGCGGGGGTTTTAAAGAACGCGTTTTGAGTTATGTAGCTTCCAGTCAGTTTGCAATTCTGTTTTATCCTCCGAAGGTGTTTTCAACGCTCAGAACTGCTGCATGGGATGCTTTTGTTTTTCCTCCATTCTGTATTAACTCCAGAGCCAGGGTGTCCAATTTTATCAGGAAAATGCCAACGTGGGTGCAGTTTTTCATTCCAGGGTCTACTAGAACCCAAGATTAAACACGTGGAACAGGTCGGAAAACCTGCATTCACGTGCACTGGACCTTTACTGATAAGAATGGACACTATTGTGTGATAGACTCAACCACCGTGCAATGGTCAGAGATATACCCTGAGATCCTGACCTGTATCTGCAGGATTTTACACATTGCACTGCTGCCACACGATTGGCTGATGCATTAATAAGAAGGTGTATATAGTTATGTCAGCAAATCATGTTATAGCTAATGCCAAGTGCAGAGCATGGAGGTCTCCTTAAATCATTGTAGAAAACAATGATTTTTGCCTAAAACACATGGGAAATGCTATTCTTCAATAACATTTGGTATCTTTCAATAGAAATGGATGGGATATGTGAATGGAACGATTTGGCTTAGTGATATTTTGTCTTCATATTTGGAAAAGCACTCTTGATACTTGATAGATTTGGACGGTAATTAATATAAGCACTCCGCTAGAGTGGAATCGGGTTTACAGCTGCCTTAAACAGCTTATGCATTCAAATATCCATCAGTGAACAGCTGATATCCTCAACAATAATGGAACTATTATGAATGGACATTTCATGTCACCCAGTTGAGGATGGGTTTTTTTTAGTCTGGTTCCTCAAAAAGTTGCAAGGTTTCATCCTGATACCATCTCAGGTGGTTTTTCCTTGCCTCCGTTCAATATGGATAAACTTATATAGACTGATTTATACATTTAAAGTTATAATTGTGATCTTTACTGTAAAGCTGCTTTGGTACAACATCCGTTTTTTTAAAGTGCTATACAAATTGAATTGAATGAAACGCAATGGGATGGAATTGAATTGATTGGAATTAAATTAACTTGCATTGAATTGAATTGAAATGAACTAAACATCTATCAATTCAAACTTCTTCTCGATTTGGAAAATGAGTGATCTATGCAAAATATTTCGGTTCAAACCAGTTGAACACAGAAATTGCACCTATTTCAGATGCAAACTAATGAAATACAAAAGCCACAATATGAACACTCCATATTAATTAAATCATCATGCATAAGGGATGAAAATACTTTTGCCAAAATAAAACAACACAATGTTTAGCTTTAATCAAAATATAAAGAGTCTCTAAATACATTACAATACGTTTTGTTCTCTTTCCATGCCTTTAAAGGCTTGTTATCTTGCTTCCAAAATAGTTGTCTGCTTACCAAAAATGTCCAGGTGTGTAACATAAGCAGGGTGTTCTCACTTAGCATTGATAGGCTGATAAAAACAACTTCTGCTCCGTCTTAAGGATGTTTCATGCCATTCAGATAAATGAACCCAGCGGCTTTGGGATTTCCTAAAATAATAAACCTGCACCAGAAAGATTTTAAATCATGCTCCTGGTTGCAGGCTTTTTTTTTTTTTTTTTATATTGTTGGACTCCACAATCCAACATGGATACACAGTGTCTTCTGCCAATGGCTAATTAAATCTGGCTTTGTTTATATTCCATCTCCGAAAAGACATGAAAGAACGCATGGCCTTCAGCAGCGTGCTCTCATCCCGCACATGTCAGTGCCTGTTCAACATGGTGTATATCAAATTCACAGCTCCAAATCAAATCCTAAATCATATCCAATCCTCCCAATGTGTTTATCATTTCCTCTTTTACGCGTATTGCCAAAAAAATGTTCAATGCAGAAGTGACTGTTTAAAAATAGGATGCTTTCTTGTTCCTGGATATCTTTTATCCCTTCAAGAAACTCTACATGTACATCATACTGAACCAGCAATACTTACACTGCAAGAAACACAGTATATACACTATAAGGACAAAGGTTTGTGGACACCTGACCATAAGATTTATACGTAGTAGAAGATACGTCATTTTGAACATTCCATATTGAATCCTCATTTGCTGTTATGATAATCTCCACTCTTCTGTGATGATGTTCTGCTAGATTTTGGAGTGTGTTTGTTTTGATTTGCAGCCATTTAGCTACAAGGATGTATGGTGAGAAGGCCGTGTCATAGGTGTAGAAGACAGAGCTATATAGCAGGCCACTGAAGATCTTCCACTCCAGCCCATGTGAACCATATCTTCAGAAGCATGGTCAAGCATGGAACTGTTTTGGTCTCTTGTATACTATGTAGATGTAGTGAGGTGAGAAGTTCTGGAATTCCAAATCATCTAAAAAATATTGAATACGGTTGAGGTCAGTGATCTAGAGGAGGCAACTCAAGATTTTTAAGTCAAACCCATGTAAACAATATCTTCATGGAGATGGTTTTGTGCACAGGGTCTTGTTATGCTCGAACGGAAAAAACTGTTTACCTCCTGTTTTTTGCACTGCATTGTGTCTGTTTATATTTACTCCCAGTTATAGTTTTAACAGTTCTCTTCACATAGTACTGTATAATCAGAGTACAGTAGGTTTACTGGTCAGCGCTATCTTGGTTTTGTGTCTTGTCTTGTGTCTGTCTGCATTGTTTTTTGTCTACACTGTTTGCACTAGGTTGCACTCGATGCACTTTGTGTCGCTTTGTGTTGTGTTGTAGCTCTATGTTGTTGTATAGTGTTTTTACTGTGTACCACTGTGTATAGTAGAAATGACAATAAAAGCCTCTTGACTTGACTTGACTTGTTAACTCCATGTTTAAGGTAACAGTTTGGGGGAATGGCTGAAAAAGCGAGGTGTCCCAACCCCTTTTTTTTGTCCATAAAGTGTTTGTGCTTAAATGCACTTCTTATTTTCAAAAGCCTGCATTAAATAAAGACGTTATGAAATTCTGCTCTTTGGTCCAGACATTCCCAGCATCGGTCAGCTTTAATAAAACACGTCATTACATCCACTCCACTCCACCCCAACCCCAAACCCCCCAAAAGCCCCCACCCACCATTTCTCCTCAAGCCTACAGTATGTGGAGATTGGGAGAGACACAGTGCTGTAGAAGCGCACAGGGGAAGAAGAGATCAGGAAGCACCTGCTCCCGAGAAGGTGAAGAAAAACTGATTGAGAAGAAAAAAAAGTAACACAACACTTCTTGTGAATGCTTTTTTAATGCTTGAGTGCGTGAAGACCAGCGCATTGGTGTGGTTCTGTGTGTGCATGGAGATCCTCCTCTGAGAGAGTTCGGACAGTAGTGAGAAACTCTGTGCATGTTCTCTTTGGACGCTTCACCACAGAAGAAGGACACTTGGTCCAGGAGCTGTTACGCATGAGCGCGTTGACACTCGTGCATGAACTCACTTCACTTTTTTTTTTTTTGCGTGGTTGCAAAAGTCACAGACAGTGGCAAAGGGGAAGGGGGAAAAAACGTCTATTAGTCACGCGTATTCACGTTTATGTGCGCCACGCAAATCTGGCGCGCGCAAAAGAGGGGATGCCGGTCAGGCGTGGCTTGGGTTTTTGAATATCCAATTTGATAATGCACGAGGAGCATGTGTATAAAAAGGCCGATTGGAGACGATAAAACTCGCATCGGGGAGTTGTGAGGAGCCACGCAGCGTGGATGAGGCTGAGCTCGTGCGCGGGCATGTGCTGTCTGACTTGCTGAGACGTGTCACAACTCAACGCGGGCACCATGGCGGAGGTCGGCGGATTCCTGGGCACCATCGACCTGGATTTACCGAGTTTCACGGCGCTGGGAAACACGCCACTGTCCGACTCGCCGGCCGGGTTGAACGAGCGCCTCGGGCTGATCGAGGGCAGACTGCGGCGCGGCTCACTCACCGACTTCGATCATCTCAAAGGGATCCTGCGCAGGAGGCAGCTGTACTGCAGGACCGGCTTCCAGCTGGAGATCTTCCCCAACGGCACAGTGCACGGCACCAGACAGGATCACAGCAGATTCGGTGAGACACACACACACACACACACACACACACACACAAGCCCTGATCCACAGATCTGTTCTTTGGTGCACCTGTCAGTGTCACTTCCTCGCATTAAACCCTTTTTTTTTTTTTGCATCGTGCCACTTCCCGAACACTTTCCTAAACTGTCCTGATCATAGAACTCTTCCATAAATTATTAAATTATTTAAAAACAAAAAAAAACAGACCACATTTATCCTTCATTTGCTGTGCTTCACTATATAAGCGATATAGACTGTAAATTCTATCTATCTATCTATCTATCTATCTATCTATCTATCTATCTATCTATCTATCTATCTATCTATCTATCTATCCATCCATCCATCCATCCATCCATCCATCCATCCATCCATCCATAACTACAGATATTAGATAGATAGATAGATAGATAGATAGATAGATAGATAGATAGATAGATAGATAGATAGATAGATAGATAGATAGTACATGAAGGTGATGCACAGCAGATGTTTGGATGCTGTATTATAGTGCACAATGTAATACATTAGTAAGGAGTCTCTGATTGTTCTTATATACACTGAACTTATTCCTGTCATCTTTTGTACATGAATCAATTAAATCGACATTCACACACATTTCAGACTGAAAGCACTGCACATATGTATATACGTATATGAATATATAGCTAAGTCCTTGTTGTACATGATTTTAATATAGAATGTCCATCAAAATACATGTACCTGTGATCTGATATGATTATGAAATGCTCGAATACCACGTCAGTTCTGTTACTGTGCCAATATCTAAGGTGCATGTTCGATTTCTTGTCTCACACCCACCAACTCAACGTTAGGACCTCCAGTTCTCTCAATTACACGATTCCCTGTATTGAGTCACAGGTGTCTCTCTTTAGTTCAAAAACAAGCACAAGGCTGTTTTTTTTCGGTACCAGCCTGTACAATGGGATGTCGGTTGACTTGAGTGCATGTGCACACACACACATTGCTAATTATTCCACTAATATAAATCATTCAAGAGCAGTTAGTATAAGAGTGGTAAACAAATGAGGTCAGGACACAGATATGCGTGTGTGTGTGTGTGTGTGTGTGTGTTGAACAGCCATTGTGCAGGTGCAGCCTTACTCAGGAGGCTGGAATAACTCTAAATTAAAAGCATGACCTCTGTGGAATCCAAAGAAGTTTAATGCTTGTTTTTTGCAGCCAAAACAAGCAGGTTTATTGGATTGGGTGTTCAGTGTACATGTTTCTAACATCACCTGATCTGCCAATTCAAGGCAGGCATGGTACGAGCAGGGCCATGGCTTCGATTGAACGCAAATATAAAACACGACTGTTCTCGATTAGAATCAAGAGGTTCCGTGTCATCTTTAACCTCGGGTTCCATTTGAGTAAGTGAGCCATGTTGATCTGCAAAGCCGCAAAGTTGTTGTCATTTTTGATCTAGCATCATATAAAACCCTTTCTTTGAGCAATTTCAAGAATGATTAAAAATCCATTAGGCGTATGGACCGCTGAATTCTGGAGCAAGTAATATTTCCCAGCAAAGACATTAAGAACACGCACGCAACTTTATGAGTGGCCACAAGTTAACACAAACATGTTTGCCCGTGAGAGACTTTACACTAAACATCTCCAGAATTCACAGTTTAATCATGAACTCCAGTTACTGTAACAGGACTATCTGTCTGTGTCCACATGGGTTTTCCTTCAGGGTTCGAAAATATCCTGGCGATGCGCATTGGCATCCTATCCAGGGTGCATTCCCACTTCATGCCAAGTGTGTGTCCCAGGCTAGAATCCGGCTCTACTGCAATCACGACCAGGATAAAGCAGATACTAAAGGTTTAATATCGCCCTCTGAGAGGAATGAACCTATTATTACATTACATCTTCCCTTGTCTTACCATATGATTGATTTACTCACTCCCACACAATCTAGAGTGCAGATCTGAGTTGCTCGAACAGACAATATTTTAAGGTTTGACCTGTAAAATGCATCACCTATCCTATATCTATTCCCACAACAGAACCAGATGACACCTGGCTAATGTTACTGTAATTGTTTAGATAGCCGGCTCTGTACAGCTAGCAACAGGTTTATTTTGTTCCCATAACGCAAGGCCAACCTCTAAAATGCAAAGGGTGCCAATTCTTTCTGCCGAAAGAACAGTTCTCTTTGTGATGTCCGTCCTGTTCATATGGCATCGATCAGAAATACATCTTTGTGACTGATGCTTAGGTGTGTCGATGCAGGCTGTGCCGTCTGGTAATTGTCTCACCAGAGTTTCTCTATGGCAGGTATTCTGGAGTTCATTAGCCTGGCTGTGGGGCTGGTCAGCATAAGAGGGGTGGACGCCGGACTTTATCTCGGAATGAACGAAAAAGGAGAACTCTATGGGTCGGTAAGTCGAGTCCAAAACACCAAATCCCAGAAGCGTTCGAGCAAACACCTGCACGAGCACACACCTGCACCCATGAGCTTTGTGTTCTAAAGTTTGAGTGATGGGACGGCAGCCAACGAACATAACTACAGCGTTAAGAGGATCGCAATCAATTCAGCGGCCCTTAATCTGAAAGTCTGTTTCCCATATGATGTAGACATGTGAAAAACACCAATCCAGACAAAACAGGCAGCGTTTCCAGCACTGCGTATCACGCCATGCCTCTGACATCAGACTGAGCTGGAACAGCACCAGGGGCCCCAGAGAGCAAAAACACTTGGCCTGTTTGAGTTACCTTGTTTTTGTCTTCTGAGGTCGAGGAAAGAAAAAAAAAAAAGGCATGAGAAAGACCTTGCCGAAAGCAGCATGCCTAAATGTTATAATTAGAAGGATAGCCTCTTCATTTTGCTTCATAGTCACTAAAATATTTACATATTTCTTGGATATACACAAAGCACTGAATACACACACACATATTAGCGATATATGGTCTGTCAGTGCTCTCGTTTTTCTTGTATATTCCTGCCCAGGGAAAGTGCTTTACTTTGAGTCGAGTACTCAAACGCTAACACAGACCAGGATGGGCTACGAACCGAGTCGTGCCGTGTATGCCCGTAGTGCGCACCAAACACCATTTATAGGAAACTCTCCGGTCTGAACGCCACAAGAGGCTTCTGTGCGGCTGTAGGAGAACCGTGAGATCAGATTTCCACCGATAATAAACCCGACAAGTGTCTGTGGATTCTGAGAGTCAGAGCGAGCTTGCAGACATTGAGGGGGAGGAAAGGACCGCATGTGTAACATGATATCGTCTTGTTAAAATCACTGCAGTCACAGGTTAATTCACAAATCGCACTGCCTGTTGTACAGACACAAGCATCGTTCCTCAGGAAGGCTGGAGGTGAATCGGGATTGATGCTCGTGTTTATGAAGCAGGCGAATGTAAAGCTTTGTTGCTTCTTTTTTTTTCTGCAACTCCATGATTATTGGAATTAGTCTTCAAGTAATTGACTGGCATTAATCTTTAATCTATTTGAAAACCTAAGCTGGTAGAATACGCCATACATTTTAAAAAACACACCCAGTTATAGTATCGTTTGGTTAAAGTTATATATTAATCATTCTTCCAGCAACATCTACAATGTCCAGCCACCTGAGATGGTCCAAGTGAGCCGCCTTAACCCAGACACTTGAGCCAGAGCCATTGCATGACTGCTTTTTTGGCAGGAGACACCCCGTAGCCCCAGTGTGCTCTATTGTTCTCGACAATGTAGTCAGCCAGCAGAGGTTCACCTGCTGAACCCGAAGCGATCGCTCATTTAGTTCTGTCAGTGGTGTGGTAGTAGCAGGCCACACAGGAGTTCTCTCTTTCTGCTGTGTGTATGTGTGTGTGTGTGTGTGTGTGTGTGAATGCGCGTTGTGTGTAAGTGTAAGTTCGGCCGGTTGCATCACAAGGGAAGCAGAGAGAAAGAAAGCTTAAAAGGCCAGAGATGTGGGTGCAAGCCGATAAGCCAGCTGTGATGACTTTCTCCAGCAAGCACCTGCTGCCGATCGTCAAATAATTGCCACAAGTCATGTTGGCACACAGGAAGAAATCAGATAAAATGCTTAGGAAGACCCCTATGCAGCTGCACTCACCAACACTCGTTACCATCTCCTATGCCTGGCTGTAGCCTGGGAATATTTCCTGGGTGGTCAATGAGTCTTCAGAATTGTGAACTTAACTAGGTCAACATGAGAGAACTAATGATCCTGCAGAAGACAGTGGAATATTTGTCCACTCTCCAACCATATACGAGAGTAAGAGGTTCATTTGTTGTGAAACGCCTGTCGTCATAAACCGCATTACTTTCCCTAGCAAGAATTTGGTGCGAGCTAGTTGGCCAAATCCTGAAATGACTGTAAATCATATCTTCTCCTTGGCTCTCTTGCAGAAAAAGCTGACAGCTGAGTGTGTCTTCCGTGAGCAGTTTGAGGAGAACTGGTACAACACTTACGCTTCGACGCTGTACAAACACACAGACACGGGGAAGTACTACTACGTGGCCTTGAACAAGGACGGGTCGCCTCGAGAAGGCAGCAGGACTAAAAAGCACCAGAAGTTGACTCACTTCCTGCCCAGGCTGGTGGAGATCGAGACGATCGCGCAGGCCTACAGGGATTTGTTCCAGCACAGGTGACCAAAAGTCCAGCCAGGGCTGCAAGAGCGAGGAGGGGTGAAGGGAAATCGGAGAGAGAGAGAGACTTAAGTTTTTATGGAGGACCCTCCTTTCTCTTTCCTCTCACGACTGTTTAGATTTGCCTTCTGGTCCAAAGCAAGGAGTCCCTCTCCAGCGGTGACTGAGATAAACAGTACGTGTGTGTTCCTGGATGGGTCTGTTTCCTCTCCTTAATGGGTTTTAAACCACAGTGCAGAGAGGACATTCCTCCATCTGCCACCAGTGCCAAGAGGCTTCTGAGGGAGAGGTGTTGAATTCAGGGGCCTCATGTTGTCATGCAACCACCTCATCCTCAGATAACTCAGCATTCACTCAAAGAAACCACTCACGATGGAAAGAACCACTTGTGAGCTATGCTCCCATTTTGGTCTTGGCCATTTCAGTATGTCTTAAACTTTTTTTTATGTCTCGCATCTGCGAAACTTGGATGCAACATTAGCACCACTGAACTCAAGCACAGGCGCTAATCCCACTGCGAGTGTCTCTGTAAACTCACTCTCACCTCCATAATGCAGTAGGCGCACACAGTGAGAATTGCTAAAAGGACCACGGTGAAAGGAAATGATTATGGCACTATTTACAAGGTGGACAAGGACAGCTTCTTTTAAAGAGTATACAGTAGCATCTCAATACGAGAAACATGCAAAACAAAAAGGTTTTCTACAAAGTGTATATTTAGGGACACTTGGTGAAACAAGTGAGGGGGTACTGCTAAGTAATAAAACTGGCAAAAACGTACGGAAACAATCATCATCAAGCCAAACCGTAAAAGACTTTTTTTTTTTTTTAAAAGATAAAGGCCTGTAAGACCACCAAAGAAGAACGAACACCTGTCAGGACAGAGTGGGAAAACACCGTCTCCAGTGTGAAACACAGATCACTTAGCACTTAGACAATCTGCTCTACAGTCTCGTTTCAAGGTTCTGGAAAAGTCTTTGCTTGTTGACAGTTGAGAAAAAATGAATGCACTCTGTAATGGGGGGTCAGGGGACAATTTTTCTATTGAAAACCAGAGAAAAGCTACGGCATCACATGCAGAAAGGTCGCAGTGTGTTGGTCAGCTGACGTGGCGCGACGTGTAACGTAAGGCTGTCAGGAACATTCTTTAAAAAAATGTAAGTGACGAGTGTAAATATGGATGAACCTATTTATGAGATGTACAAGATATTTATTTTCTACATATTATTGTATAATTCTAAATCTTTATAGAAATATATTTATTTATTTCAAAAGTCTCTATTTTGTAATGAACTTGAAATGCTAAGATTTGTAGATTCTACTGAGAGCATATACGAAATCAGTTCCACATGAATGAACGACAATAAAATTGTCCTGCTATTGATTGTTCATTGCGAGTGACCATTTTTGCTTGAGGATAAAAGGGAAAAAAAAAAATATATATATATCTATCTCCTGATTAAAATGTTCTGTGGAGAAGTATCCGTATCGAGTTTTGATTTGTTCATTGCATTGAATGTTTCTTTCTAAAGGGGGAAAAAAAAATATCCAAGGCTCAGGACAGAAACGTCAGAAAGACCGATGGCTATTAATCTAAAAATGAAAAGCATGTTAGAGAAAAAAGCTTCGGTGTAGATCACAGCGCTACACCAGGGATGAAAGTCCATCTGACAAATGCCTACTGCTCCAGAGAATGTGAATTCCAGAGCGGAGCTGTAGCCCTGCGTAATCAATCTCTATGGAGACGTGGACGATGGCTGATGATGTAAAGAGACTGTTCTTGGCACTGAAAACTTATGAGAAAGTTCTCCCAAAACAGCCTGCAGAGGCATAAATCAAAAGTGTGCAGCAAGTTAAACAATAAAAGGTGCGTCGCTGGGTGACAAACCCGCTGAATAATAACGCCTGAAGACTTTCCGTTGCAATGATTTATAATAAAAAAAAAATTCCCTTTATTTGTTTGCTCGCACATGGTGATCAACAGAGCCGACTCTCGCACTCTGCAAGACGAAGCGGATTCCTTGAACAAGATACGGATAAACTATGAAAGCATGATCAATGCTAGGACCTTTTTTTTTTTTTTTTTTTGGGTGTTTGTGGGGGGTTGGGGGGAGGTTGCATTAACGCATAATCAAGCAGCGTGAGACCAGCAGTGGCGTTGAAGTACGCAGATGAGGGGAACAGCTGCCTAGCGGCCAGGAGGAATGTGCTGCAAATGTAGCCTGGTGGTAATCTCTGTATAAGAAAGATGGGATCAACATTTCAACATCTGCAATAGTTGTAATGTTTCACTTTTATTTTTTTTGTGAGCTGTGAATGCATGCATCCCCGGGGAGGAGGAGGAGGAGGCGGGGAAGGCAGTTCGAGAGGGCCAAAAGGAAAACCAAAAGACCCTGAGTGGAAGAAATCCTGGCAGAGAAAAGAAAGGAATGTACAGAAGAGGTGTTGCAGATGAAGGAGGGATGCTACAAACGCCGCTCCCCGGAAAGTGCACACCGTACTGCTTATATAGCTTTTCTACTGAAAGAAAAGCAGGGACTAACTTGTCGATGTTTTGCACCATTAAACATATTAACAGATAAGGTATAACGAGTCGTTCTTTAATAATGATACATTTTAATTGCTGACACATTCCTGTAATCACATGCCTGAGTTAATACTTGCTTAATAATTCTTCAGCATTTCAGATCATGTCTAATGTTTACTCATTTTTAAGCACAAAGCCAATAAATATTTTTTATTATTTTTTTGAGCAAGGCCAATTTCCATGTCAGTGGATTTCCTGGGCCTCCACTTGAGCCCACACACAGAGCAACTTACTAAGTGATGGCAAGGATGTGTGAACACGATTTACACTGGTTTCCTAAACATATAACTGAAATATCAGTACATTAAGATTAAGCCTACTGTTGAGGGATCGCAAGTTGAATTCATGGCGATTCTTTATATGTGGATGAGGCCAGATAGTGCTTTCCTCAGTGCTACAATGCCCTGTGGCAAAGCATGAACAGCAACTCAAAGGCACCTTGACCATCACACCTATACAAAGTGGAATCAGAAAGGATTAAAGATTAGCTGTTTACAAGAAAGTACTTTATCTATGTATGTTTACACACCATCACCTTCAAAACAGTCCTGCTACTCCAGCGCATCAAGCAGCGTCTGCGCCAAATCTGGAAGCGAGATCGCGTGGATCGTTCACCGACGATCATCATGCACAAGTTGCCGAAAGGTTTTCACATCTTCGGGGGGGGTTGAGCTCGAAGGTCTACCCGATCTCTCCGTCTCCCGGTGATAATGTTCCGTTCTTGCAGTGGAACGCCTCGAACGACTCGTTGCAGCATCACCGTATGTAAAATGTACACATCGTGTCAAACGTCCGTGGCGGATTTGCTGGGATTCGAACAGAATATCACGTCTGCTCTTCTTTCTAACTCGATGTCCATGATGAATTCGTAGACGTGGTAATGCACATGGTCAAAACAGCACCAGTTAGCACCATCAGACTCGAAACTGATAACGCCACATGTATTCTTGCTGAACCAGCATTTACAGATTTAACCCCTCACATACACTTTTATTGTTATAATAAGCAAGAATATTCTAGGAAGACTTTCCACAAAATTTTGAGATGTGGGTGTGGGCATTTATACCTTATAGCATTAGTGAGGTTGGAGGGACTGGTTTTCCAGCTCAGGTGCAAGATGAGTTCTTTTCCCTCCAACCATGGCAAACCTTTGGCTTCACGGAGCTCACTTTCCAAACGGTCATGCTGCAACTTTGTGGTAAGACCTTAATAAGGACCCACATATGGGTGTGAATGTTACGTGTCCACGTATTGTTTGCTATAGTGTATTTTGCATCGTTTAAAAAGAGAATTTTATTGTTAACGTCCATAATTTCAGCATTACTAATACACTCGGGGGGAAAAAAACAGGCAAACATTATAGGATATATAAAGATTTGTACAGCGGCACTTAAAAACGAAACAGGCTTCGGTTTTAGATTTCGCTTCGTCATAATTCCGTAGCAGAAGTAAAACAGTTTTGTAAATTGTGTTTTGGGACAGTTTTAGAAACTGGGTGTTATTTCACCTTTTTTTGTAATTTTATTTATTTATTTTTATCTAGAATAAAAGACAGTTCTCTGACTCGAACCTTGACTTCAACTGTCCTATAAAACATCATTGGTTCCCACCGTACTCATGCTCCACCCCCAGCACCCCCAAGCGTGGTGCCTGCGAGAAGCTGCATGCAATCACAGAACTGATTGACTAACCTGCACCGCAAGTGTGAAAATTGAACAGTTATGTTAATTTACTGTGCTGATTATTTCCCAGCGCTCTTCTTTACCAAAGTGTTTTGTTCATGTTTTCATCCAGGTGCAAATTTCACGAGTCTTCAGTCAAGAGCGTGAGGTGAGTTGAGAGTCTGGTGAAGGATGGAATCATTTTCAGAGGTTTTTACAACGCAGACTCTCACCCCTAGATCATCAAATGTTATGATAAAAATATTACAAAAACAGTATATCTTTTGGTACCAAATTAATCCACACTATAACCAATAGGATTCATGTAAAATGCCTGTGGATGACTTGAGATTTGTGTCACCTGAAATGAAGGATCATGGGATTTGTGCTGTATCACTGTATCCAGGCGACCAACACGACAAGTGTTTGAGAAAATGCATAAAATAAACAAACACCTAATGACACCAATGACACTACTAAATGCAAATCACCCTTTTGGTCACTTTATTTAAATGTAATATTAAATACTTATTCTAGTAAATAGTAGCTCAGATAAATGGCAAAACAAGTGGGTATATTTGCTAACATGAGAACATTGTGAGGAAAATGAAAAGTTGATCTACGTTTCTGAAATGCACCCTGTGCAATCTAGAGTCCAATTAGAAAGATCTAGGTCACTTCGAAAATGTGCTGAAAGGAGATTATGGTAGCCTGAGGGCCAGCCTAATATGGTTAGTTAGCATTATAAGACAGATGCAGCCTAACCATTAAAAGTTGCCTTTAAATTACAAGGAGCACAACCAGTCATCTCAGAGAGACGAGAACCTGCTAAGACGAGAGGATCGAAACAAATGAACAGTACGACACTATGCTAGGCATCACTTTACAACAAGGAATCAGAAGTTACAAAAGTCCAGGAAACCTGGCAAGCAGTTTTAACAACACGGGCATTCCATTACAAGTTAAGCAACGACAAGTGTAAAAGCCTAAAAGCGTAATAGAAAAGAAGAGTCTGTTCAGTGTGTTTGAAAACAACAAACTGTCGATGTTAAGGCCATCACTGCATTTTTTTCCCCCCTCCTTTTGTTTAAGGTGTTTAGAACAGTGCATCTTGGGCACTGGGCTTTCACAGCACCACTGATCATCCACTAGTAGACAGATATTATGCAGTACCAAGTACTATTCTTCTAGATCACTTAGAACATACGTAATGAGCAACACAATGGTCCACAGAGGTTGTAAGTTCTTAGACGCTTTTTTTTTTTTTTCTTTTTTTCTCTTGACCTGTATAAAACAAAATAAAAAAAAAAGAAATCAAATAATGCACAGCCCTTATTTAAGGGGAAAAGAACAATGCAATGCTTAAAAGCATTTTGGGAGAATATTTTAAATATGTTGAGGGAAAAAAAAAAGGAATAAAACAAAACACTAAGGCTGTATATACAGAGAATTACAAACCATACTGCCAAAGTCTTCTAGATATCCATCCCAGAATTTTTTACGGGAGCTCAAAAGGGGCAAAAAGGGTCCAAGCGTGTTTTTATGGGATGCCCACAGAGGAGCTGGCCAAAAACAAAAAGGAGCACAGGCATTTACAGGCCCTTTGAAGGCCCTGGGTTCTTGCCTATCTGGGGGGTTGGCAGACCCTGGAGGGCACCCAGCTGTTGGTATAGGCCCAGCAGGTCCATCTGACTCATTCCCCCAGTGATGCCATTCTGAATGGCCAGCTGGTTCATCAGGATCCCCTGCCTGGCAATCGCCAGCTGCTGCTCCTGAACCTTGCGATTGGCGATCACCTTCTGCACGTACATCATCAGCTGTAGGGGAGACGGAGACGAGGCGGTAAAATTAGAACTCGACTAAGAGAAGCGAACCCCCCCCCCCCGTAATGGTCATATCCCAAGAATAAGAAAAAGCATTTTATACTTCAAAACACAAAAGTATTATTTTTTAAAGGTACCTCAAATTTTAAATTTAAGACTGAACAACAAATTGCCCAAATTTGTTTATTTTTTATTCTGTGTCAACGAATTGGATATACAAAACCAGTGCTTTCTCAGTAAGTCGCATCGCTATTAGGAACGTCTAAAAGAGTTAACTAAAATAAACACAAATTAACCATTACCTTTGTCCAAACACTGAAAATACCTTAAACCGAACTTTAACCCCGACCGTTAACCTCAAATGGGCCTGAAACGCAACCCGAATAGTCATACTGTTGTGAAATGCTCTTAACAATATCAAAGGTAAATGGCTGACCGCACCCATGTGCTGCATGTTAGCCAGATTGAGAGGAACCGGCCCGTCTTTGCGTGGGGTACTGGGAGAAAATGAGGAAAAAGACTGAGACTGTATATAAAAAGAGATTACCGTCTGTTGCTTGTTGAGAATGTCTCTGTACACGGCCTCTCTGTGTTTCAGCTCCATGTCGATGGCTGCCTGTCTGGCCAGAGCCATGCCCTGCACCTGGGCCTCTGACAGATTGGGATTCTCCTTCCACTGCCAAACAGAAAGCCACCTGTTAGTCTGGGCTCTTTGAATACACATGCACAGCCGCTCGGGTATAAACCATATTTGTGGCGCATCCACAAACATGGAGAAAACTTCTTATGTCTTTGATATCCCTACTCTACAGCCAAGCAAAACTGAAGCGTGCACATGAAGGCAAACCTGCCGTGCTCAAAGCATTCCTCAAATAACTGACAGTAAGAGCAGGAAAAAAAAAAAAAAAAAAAAAAAGGAGTAAAGGATGTGAAACAAATGGCGGTTTTCTATTCAATATTAAAGTGCAATACATTTTACATAGCACATCTGAGTAGTCACAAAATGCTATTTATATTTCAAATAAAAGCAGCTTTTCCTAATTCATAAAGCAAATCACGTTTATATTAATGCACTGGTTCTAAATACATTGTTTCTTCCATAATTTGGTTTATTGTTGATAAAAGCTTTCCATGAGGAGATGAGTTATTTGACAGCTTTTAAACGAGGCTCCATGGCAAGTGTGTTGTAACAGTCAGAGGTAAAAACTTTCTTTCGGCTTCTCCCGTTAGGGGGCGCCACAGCGGATCCTCCGCACGTTTGATTTGGCACATGTTTTACGCTGGATGCCCTTCCTAACGCAACCCTCCCCAATTTATCCGGGCTTGGGACCGGCACTGCGAGTGGCTGGGGTTGGTTCCCTGACCGGGAATCGAACCCGGGTCGCAGCGGTGAGAGCGCTGCATCTTAACCACTAGACCACCAGGGGACCGTCAGAGGTAATGTAACAGTCAGAGGTAATGTTTCCTAATACAGCTAGAGCGCCTAGTGATAGAAAACCGCTATGGCATAAGAATAAAAATAATTAAAGCAGCACATGCTGTTAATGAAAAAGAATCAGCTTCCTGGAGTAACAACATCCTTTAATTAAAAAACTGCATACTTTTGCCTTGTTGAATTAGCTGAATAATAACATATTACTCAAAAGTTTATTACACCATCTCTCCTACTCATTACTTACCACCTGCCCGACAATATCCTCAAGCGACTCCTGGGGCATAGACTTCAGAACGTTGGTGGCCTCCAATACCTTCTGTCGACCCTGGTTGATCAGGTCCTTTATTAGAGAATTGCAGGGGGGGGAAGGAAGATAATTCAATATTATTCGCTGGTTTGAACAGTACATGCTTTTTGCTTGAATAATTAGAGTATGAATATTAAGTATGAAAAACCACAGTTTGCTCGCCTAACAGTCTTTAACACTCTTTTCGCTTCAATACACAAGTTTCTGGGATCTGGGACACGCTGTATAGTTTTCCTGAATGAACTCGTTTAACTCACGATTTACATAAACACCACGTTTCTCGTAAATGCGCCGCGAATGATTTAGACAGATTTGCTCATATCCAGTTTGATAATAAATGAGGTCCAATGACAAACATGGTCTTCTGTTTATAATCCGGCCGAACATACCATGCTTTCAATAATACAATGGCAATGAAGGGATCCATAAATAGCAGCTGGCAACGATGTGCGCCAACTGCGAGCATCCGGGGCAGGCGCATCAAATTAGCTGAGGAGCTGTGGCATGCAAAGTGTGAATGCAGCGCTCATTACCAACCTCCAGCTGCTGGTTGGACATGGAGGCCAGAGCTGCCACGTTGAAGGGGAAGTAGTTTGACGTTCCTCCGATGCCTACAGAAGAATATGCCGGCTGGTTGAAGCGCATGGAGAGACCCTGGAACAAATAAAGACACCGTAGGTTTAGCATAGATGACTAGCATTATATTGAAATATACTTATATTAAAAATAATGGCGTATTTTAGTCATATCTATAAAAAAAAATAAATAAATAAAATAAAACATTGTATATCCAGGATTCTTGAATCACATGAAAATTCTTTGGTATTTAAATCTACAACTGTTTTGCACAAAAGTTTATTTCAAATAAAGAGTCTGTAGTTCTGAGACACTAAGTAGACTACACCGAATAAAAGATTTCCAAGTAGATTAACGGATAGTTTTTCCAGCTTGAAATAGACGAACAAACTGTCCTCTGTCCACGCACGGAGGTTTCAATTACCCTAAGATATAAATGCCACCGTATTTCCTCCCCAGAGTCTAACTGATGACTCTCCTTAGATAAGCGGTAAAACATCTTAAAGGTAACACCACAAATCCATTCCACATCAAACTCCACATTTAAGACAGACCTGTACAATACACGGACCAAAAGTCTGTTCCCTACACGTGCGCTTCACGCCGAAATGTGCCGCACTTTACTTTGATATGAAACTTGTACGTTCATCAAAGCGCCCTTTCACGCAGTCTTCACTTTCCGTCCGCGCGATGTGTCCGCCATCTGCCGCCGAGCTGCGGCTAACAATAACGGTCACGGCTTTCTGCCGCGGCCGGCAGACGGCGATCACCGGCTCAGAATGTGCGTTTGAAAATGCAAGGGTGAACGTTCACCTCGTGTGGGCACTAAACAATGCCCTCGCGTAACAAAAGGTCAGGGTCTGCGTGCGAGTGCGTGTCCCTGCAGCAGATGTTTACGGCCTGTAGATTTCTCTCTGTGCGTGCTTTTTATAAACACACCCTGATGGTGAATGACCACTCTCTCCCTAATGTGAGCCAAAGCAGGTGCGCTGCAGCAGTGGAGGGGTCATCACCTAGCACAGCTGGCCCTCTATTGGAAGTGTAATGCAAACTGTGAATACATATACAAAATGCATACATACACATACAGCAATCAGGTTTTTTTTGTTTTTTTTTAACAATTCATATTGGTTCTATATAAATTGTGTTTATTTTTGAAACTCAATTACAGATGAGATTTGGTTACACAGCCCAGAGCACATTTAACAAAACACTGAAAACCCTCAAACCATAGATCATCTTGAGATTCTCGAATCTGATTGGTCAGTGTGTTAAGAAAAATCTCAGTAACTCCGTGGCTCCAATACAAAGTGAAATGACTTTTTAAGACCTTTTTTAAGACTATTAAAGAATGAAATTTAAGACCTATTTCACATCAAAAACATGTTGGCATTAACCGAGCCCTATATTCATTTTTTTTTTCTCAAGCCAAGTATCGCTAAACTTCCCCATAGCTGAAGAATAAAATCTGTTTTACGTTTGTTGTACAAACCAAGAGAGATTCGTGCCAATAAAATAAATAAATAAATAAATAATAAAAAAAAAAGCTGATTGGCTGTTGCGTGTTGGTCTCAATTGTAGAGCCAGCGAATTATATTTGGACTAGCAAAAGAAAGAACTACACAACCAAAGAAACAAACAAACAAAAAATGTTGCGGGATCGTTTCAACGAGCATTAGAGATAGTGTTGCATGAACATCGGAAAAATGAAGGCCTGTTTAAAATTATTTAAGACGTAGAACAGTTTAGACCTTTTAGGGCCTAAAGTGTAGACTTTTTAAGACCCCGCGGAAACCCTGTGTACTCCAACAGAAACTCCATGGCCAGTCTCATCACACAAGCTTGTAGCGGAGTATTACCTTACATTAGACACTAACAAAAGTATGTGGTAAACACATTATGTGCTAAGTGATATTAAATATATTCACATGGTCCTTGTGGTGATTTGAGCTTGTAACGCCGGATTAAACCCGGTTCTACATAGACCTCATGCAGCATAGGCATTATAAATAATCAGGATGATTCAAAAGTTTAAACATGTCATCAGACTCTGCATTAAACTTAAGCAGGTATTAAAAGAGTAAAAATCTATCTACAGTTAAACTCCTTTATTCCAACTGATTAGAAATATGCGTAATAATGATCGTCAATGGGGTCTCCCTGGTAACGCACACAACCCAACAGTGGAAAACTGGAACGTTTCCCCTTTTGTTTGCACACAATTACATATTTTTCTCGGTGCGGTGCTCAAGGCAATAATAAACCGGGATTGCGGTCATAATGCGCGTGATTGCTGCGGCTCCTGCTTCCCGTGTCCAGCTGGTTAAAAAGCTACCCTGATTACCGGCAGATCGGATTGCAATCAGATGTGAAACCCGTTACCGTGATCATATCCATTTTCCACGTTCTGATTCTTATATAGTAGACCTCGAGGTATTTTCAAGCGTGCATCTCGAAAGGCCGTAAATAAAAAAGACTTATATATAACAGTAAAACAAGATTTCTGACACCTGGTTTTCTCAATCGGATGCAAAAAATAAATAAGTAAATATCAGCTTGATGTTTAGAAACTCAATTGACCCTCAAATATTACCCTATCGAAGATCAAGCACCAAGTTATTTATAGACCATTACATTCCTTTTTTTGACTGGTTTACTAACAAGTGCTTCGTCCAGAGCCATTAGTAAGGTGCTGCAAACACGACCCAGAAGCCGTATCGGAAGAGCTGCACTGGCACACCACCATCGTTCACTACCTCTAATGAAATGCAGCATTGATAACCACCCATACTTTCAATACCTCTTAGTCGTCTAGGCAATCCAGACGCATCAAATAAATAATCCCAAATCCTACTTGCCATCTGTGCATAGCAGACTGCTGCAAAAAGCCACAACCAAGGAACACAAATCTTTTAGACCAAACAAGGCATTCTGGGTAAGAAAGAGACTCACCTTTTTCTCTGCCTCGTACTCGGCCCAGGCGGCTTTACGTTCCTCTTCACTCAAAGCCTCCTCCTCTTTGTGGTCCAGCAGGGAATCATGCTCGTGGTAGCCCACAATCTGATCTTTAAAGTTGTGAAGTAGCTCAGCCAGAACAGGGTCCTGCGAGAAAAGAGAACAAGTGAGCGCTCCTGCAAAACACCCGACAACCGCAGCTGAACTCGATCCTCCAGTCCTTCAAGACTCGCTACGAGCGCTGCCGTTTCTGTGCCGAACTAGTCGAGTCTGAGCACGTTCCGCCAGCGCAGAACAAACCCCTCACTGCCCATTAACAACCAGCAGAAACAGACCCTTACTTGCCTGTCTGTTTATTTAAAGGCATCAAAAACATTTAATCAGAGACAGGGAAACATCTTAATCCAATCACAAATTACAAAGCACGGTTTCGACAGCTGGGCCGCAGCACCGAGTTCGAAAGCTGCTCGGACACGGTTTAAGCGGACTTTGTTAGGGTTTCCATGACAACGCTGTTATTAAAAACAATACCTGAGTAAAAGTTAGTTCTTAGCCAGCCGTTTCATGCAAAAGATGGTTAAAATTACACTTCACCACAAATGTTTGCTTTCCTTTGCCTTGCCTCTGCTTCACTTTAAGTGGACCTTTCCTATTTGGCAATGGCATGGGTCTTGCTGTCGTATTCAACACTTTTTCGCTCATACAAACAAAATTCATCACGCAAATTAATAAAAAGATGAAGAACAGTTACAGAGGGAAAAGTGATTGAGGGCTCAAACAAAAAGTAACAAGGCAACAGAAGAACTAGATGCTATACAGAGAAGGCTATTGAGTGGTGGTGGTGGTGTGTGTGTGTGTGTGTGTGTGTGTGTGTGTGTGTGTGTGTGTGTGTCTATTTATGGTAAAACTACAACCTAAAGATATCGGGGCTCGAACAGGTAAAAATAACCCTGCCATGTTTTCCGCATTACGCGACGGCATAGTAATGGACTGCAGAGCTACAGATCCCTCCACATCAAGTAGTTCGGCTAAGTGGACTTGATGGCTGAAAAATAAAAACATGTGGCAAAAGCAAGTACAATCAGTGACGGCCCGGCCTATCCCCTCCACAGCCCGAAATCATGGCTGCACGTTCAGTCAATCCTAAATTACTAATTAAAACATGACAGAGCACCGAACCCCCTCCTCCGCCGCACTATCAACGCTCGAAGACCTTTGCGAACAACAAATCTTGAAGGTACGTTTACTTCACTCGACATTCACCGTAAAGGACGATTTTCCCTGCGAAACCTATGTGGAGGTGTTCCCAGCAAGAAGGCAATTTCATGATTAAGCTGTTGCTTACATCTCCGGCTGAACATATTTCAAACACACCGCCTGCTCGACGTCGTAGCCCAGAGGCAGAGCAGGAGCCTGGACTTAACCGAAACGCTCTTCATTGCCGAGCCAGTAAATGGGTCACAGAGCTGAGGGGGGTCGAATGACGGTGGCGCTGTCTGGAGAGAGCTCACGGTGCTGGGATTCCTGATTAATCTCCGAGCTGGAACTTCCCGGGTGGTCCAGGCCGTCTCGTCAACCTGCCCAACATGTGCATCTCGAGCTGAGCCACTAATGACCATAAATGCTGCCCGTACCACGGGCTAGTCCTTTTGTATAAAGACAGCTTAAGCGAATGCTATCGTTTTACCTCCAAGTAAAAAAGGTGGTGTGGGTTAGGCAAAATCATGAAATGAAGAGAAAAAAAACCCCAAAGAAAGAAAGCAACATTTATTTATTTTTTGCATAGGGGGTGAAACAGGGCCTGCAGCAACAGCAAGGGGGGGAAGGGACAGTTTTTGGCTTTTGTTAATAGGACTAAACTCTCAAGGATGGTCCCAGCTGAGATCCCAGGCAGTATACTCTTTGAATTTTCACAATATTCTCAGAGATCTACATGCAGTGAAAAAACACAGGGTTTTGCTTCCAGGGAGGCGAAGGATAGAGAGAAACTCAGTCTTGGGTGCAACTGCCAGGGTGTGAATTCAGAGGTTCATCTGATGTAGCTGCCATTTTCCCGTGTTTGTCAGATGTTGAACAGCCACTACAACAAAAAACCCGACATCGCTCTTAAATTCAGATCGAGATACGAATGATTTGGAGCAGATAAAAACGACTTGCGGCATTGGGTTACACCCCTGGTCCTTGGCCATTCTTTATTTAGAGTGATCTCCTTTCTTTTAGACAGGCTTATCAAACAAAGAAGGCCTGAATGACCCTCGTAAAAGGTGTGTGATTAGCAACATCTGTAGCATTATCTGAACCAGTGCTACAAGGGGGGGGCGCGGGTGGGATTGGCTAGTTTTGCTTAAGCTTTTGTGTTCATTCAGGGAATTTGTTTAAAAGGCTCTGGCAAGCAAGACCATGAATACTTGTAATGAAATCCCAAATAAATCCTGATGGTGTTTTAAAAGAAACTCTAAGCTTCAAAGTACAAAGTACAGGGCTATTTTTCCAGTGTTTATGTCTCAAGTATACCGCTTTATATTTGCTTCGAATAAGTAAGTTTTTTTTTCTTTCAGCTGTTACTGCCCAATTTCTCAAACCCCGAGGGTACCTCTTTTAAGCATCACATTATTCGCACGTGTTTCCGATCTCTCGCTATAGACACTATAAATGTCATGGGCTCTTCGGAAAGGTGGAGTACTGAGAGAGAAAAATAAAACAAGAGCTAAAAGAAATCTCGCCATCTCTCACTTATTCACTGCGATACAGAGTCTTCAAGTGACCAAGTTACAGCAACTAGTACAGCACACAGAGCATCACCTGAATCTCATTATTTGTTACTAGAACCATCCAGTTTTCTAATGATAAGTGATGGCTAAGAGACTCTGCTAAGAGCAGAGACTACAGATGAGAAGGTTGGAGGGAGAGAGAGAGAGAGAGAGAGAGCGAGAGAGCGAGACTGCTTAAGAGGTCATGCTAATACTACAAGCAATTTTTAAATGCCAATGCATCTATCTGAACTGCATTCTGAAACTTGTTGTACATGATCTTTGGTGGATTTCTCATTAACATGACATGAAGCATCAGTGGAAATTGAACAAGTGAGCAATGTCCACCAAAAGCTCTAACAAACCCACATACACGGGTTTCGGAGAACAATGCAACACAAGCAACAAGCACGAAATGCATGACTATACTGGTCGACAAACTCCGTCTGCAAAGAGAGAGATTTCAGTAGACACTGCTTTTTTGACCTGCAGGTGCAAGATCCACAGCAAGCAAAGGCTCCGGGGGCAGGAGGGCTTTTTTTTTTGTTTTTGGGTGGAATGCAAGAGCTTGAGATATTTGTAATACCTGACCTTAGCCAGTCAAAACAGCTGCACACAAATTATACACATAACCTTATTGCTCTATTATAAACAGTCTCCCACAAGCTGAGCACTTCACTTTTTGGCATGACTCCTGATGTTCGCCTTCCATCACGCCAGACTCCACCATCTTTCAAACTTTGGCTGATATTCAGCAGTCAAAGGCAGCCGTGTTGTATACCAACATTCAGTGGCACTGAAATGAGGAACTAGCAACAAGCATTGTGCTTCACCATGATTATTGCATTTCATCCCCAGTAAGGAGTGAAACATAAAAATGTCAGTGCATGGGGAGGTGGGGGAGGGTAAGAAACATCTGGGGAGGCTTATTAAGACTGGTTCCTGCAGCTAATTATCCTCAGTTGAAACCTGGTCCTTTGCTCGATGAGGCCCAGTCAGCGGGGAACTTGGAACGGTAGCAATATTACTACGTTCCCACCAATGAACGGACAGGAAGACGGGGCAGGCCCCACCCTTCACTGTCAGTTGGCTCAGCCCTGAAGCCCAGGTACATAAAAGAGCTGCAGCAGGGCCTGAGGCAGCTTCAGACCCCTAGCTGGGTGGCTCTCGTGTCTAGGCCATGATGCTCTTCTTTGTCATTACGGTGGAAGTCTGCAAGCTTCCTTTGTCTCCAATTAGTTTCTCTGAACAGTACAGGAGCATCCTGAATGGGTGTTTTGAATAATGACCATTCATCAGAAAAAAAAGGGAAAAAAAAGAAAAAAGAAGGGGGACGCAAAGTTTACGGTGCTGCTTTGAAAACTTCAGAGGCAAAGCGGTGAATCAGTTTTTAACAGATGGCCTTCATGATGGCGGGCTTGTTTCGGTGAGGGGAAGGGAGGTCAGAGCTGCTGCAGGCCACATTCAGATGCAGGAGGGCTGACTGAGCAGGATGTGTGCAGTACAAGAAATGGGGGGTAGGGGTGGTTTAAAAAAAAAAAAAAAAAATGTAAAAAATCATATAACATTTGTATTCGGGGGAGAGGAATATCGCAATATTTAAATATGCTCATTAACCTCCGGATTATTCATGTCTAATTAAATGCTAAAAGTAGTAAATAAACAATTGAACCATGATATACTTTGCAGGGTGATGAGAAAAGGGGTACAAGTGTGGCAAGTTTTAAAATATTTCTTCTGTTCCATAAACTTGGCCGTGGCACAGTAAGAAATAAAGATAGGACTAAAGGCTTTGAGGGATGACTGACTCATCTTCATACCATTGCAGCCAGCAGATCCCATCCATTACAGCTGACTTGCTACATTCTGGGGCACGTATGGCCAAATGTAGTCATCTCAGAAGAGCTTTAGGATCCATCTGAGCTAACCAGTTAACTTTGATCAAAAACAAAATTCCAAGCAACATTTAACAATGCGAGATGCCACATTGTAAGCTGTGTATTATTTAACACGCATTCCTTTTCCTTTAAAAAAAATAAAAAATGCAATATATTGTATGTCAAGAGACCTACTAGTTTATCAAAAGCCATGACTGAAAACGTTCCTTCTGCATGGATAAGAATCAAGCTGGCTCAGATAAGTCGAATACTTTTTAACGCCGATTTACGATAAAAATGTGTGACCTACTGGTGTAATAACTCAAGAAGTGCCAGTGTGTTTTCATTTCATCGCTTACATTAACCGCATGGTCAGTGGGAACTAAACGTATCAAAAAAGATCAAGGACCAAAGCAACAGAAACCACGAAATGAAGACTCTTTGGGGCAGAGATGTCAGTGGGGGTCTACTTTGATAAACCGTCTGCGATAAATAACAGTAAACGAATAAATATCTGTGCAGCTGTGCGTGTTTGGACACATTTCGATGGATCTCCAATTAGTCTCCACCGGCATCAGTTATATAAATGCAATATAAACGCTTTCTGGTAAATACGCGTAAACAGAGGCATCTATCTGCAGCTGCTCGTCGTTGTGTGCGGCTTGGTGCACTACCTAAGCCCAATGGATTCTTGTAAACACTGCAGGGGCTCTTTCCTGTCACAGCACACCTGTGCCAAAGTGCTAGCGAGAAAAGAAAAAAAAAAGAAAAGAAAGAAACGATCGGGACAAAGCTAGCACTAAAAACATCTTACCCCTCCCGTTTACCACTACCCCTTAAAGCACAATAAATGCTTTGGAGCCAAGCCACATGAGTAAACACAGTTTATCACCCCCTGTAAAGTTCAAAGGCAGCATGTACCCACAAAACAGGTTTTGAAGCTTTAAACGTGTGTGACTTGATAAGAAAAAGATACACGTGCAAATGATTGCAGGTGCTCGTCCTGAAGCATCCTAAGTGCACTCTGTAGTTCATGAGAGGTACATGAGAAATGCAGGGAACTTGCCCCCTTACCTTGGGTAACATGGGTGTGGACCTCTTGCTTTTCTTTTCTGATGGGTCGTCCAGCTGATCTGGCTCGAACGAATAGAGCTCGGTCAGTTCGTTCATGGTGAAGTGGCGCTCGATCTGTTGTTGGTCCACCACGCGGAATGACAGGGACTGTTTGGCCACCTGCCTGTCGTAAATCTTCTCCTCCATGGTTCCCTGTTGCAAAACGGACTAACGATGTTAAGGCATGATTGTGCTTTGATGCTAGACGATTCCGGGCTTTTGGGAAAAAGCCCAGATGTCGACTTCACTAGTGCTTAGAACATTTCTGATGTATGCATCCATCCCCCCAGTTTGGTCACATGCCAATTCCCACTCACCCTACCAGGATGGATAAGTAAAAGCCAAACCTCTCATATTAATATGAACACACAGAGTAAAAGCACAGCTTACCATCTTCCGCATGCACCAGCTCAAAGACGTTTAAAATTGACAAGTGTGAATAAATGACAGGGCATAAAGAGATATCTACATATATTTTACACACACACATTAAGGCATAATATTATGACCACCTGCCTAATATTGCGTTGGTCCCCCTTTTGCTGCCAAAACAGTAGTGACCCGTCGAGCATCAACACCATTAACTTGAGTAATATGAGCTACAGTTGCTCGTCTGTTGGATCGGATCACATGGGTCAGCCTTCGCCAACCACGTGCATCAAGGAGCTTTGGCTGCCAATGAACCAGTCGCCGGTTTACCACATACTTCCTTGGACCACTCGAACCACTGAAGACCGGGAAGATGTTGGAGATGCTCTGACCCAGTCATCTCGCCATCACAATTTAGCTCTTGTCAAACGCACATTGCCCATTTTTCCTGCTTCTAACATTTATTTTGAGGACAAAATGTTTACTTTATATCCCACCCACTAACAGGTGCCATGATAATTAGTGGTCACCAGTCACAATGTCATGTCTGCTCAGTGCGTGTATGAAATATATAAATTGGCCATGCAGCCTGGGTAGGAGGAGGATGATGTGTGTGTGTGTGTGTGTGTATATATTATATGGGGATGCATTCCTCACCTGAGCCAAAAAGCGGTACACATACACAGTTTTCGTTTGGCCGAAGCGGTACACCCTGAAAATACTCTGAATGTCATAAGACGGGTTCCATGAGGCATCAAAGATAATGACCCGGTTTGCTGCCACTAGGTTGATCCCTAGAGAGCCAGCTCTTGTGGAAATGAGAAAAAGACGACCCCTAAAGAAAAAGAAAAAGAGAGAGAGAGAGAGAGAGAGAGAGAGAGAGAGAGAGAGAGAGAGAGAGAGAGAGAAAGCTTTTCAGTCATCACCTTAACACAAAGAGCGAGTTATAGTTTATTGATGTGAAAACATTGAACTGTTTACCAAATATACTGGGCATCAATTTATTACGAAATTTAATCGAAAGCGAGTTCTGTAAAACCCCAGGGATTTACAAGAAACCGCGCAAGTAGACGAACAAAATAACTAATTGGGAATCTTTACGCAAACGTAAATTCCTTTTAGTGCCGGTAGCTAATACAGAAGCGGAAGTAATCAGCTTTGAGCGAACTTCATCGAGCTTTATGGGCCTGCAAATGGATTATCCCAAGCTGCTCCACATCAAGTGTGTTTGATCACATCACATCAAGTTCAGGTACATATGAACCATATGAAGCATTTAAAGCTAGGTTTTATGATTCATTTAAAGCGCCAGATAAAGAGCAAGAGCGCCATCTTCGGCTGGTGCACGTCAAAAGGGAAAGGAAAAACGTTTACCGGACGTTGTTGATGTCATTGAATTCCTCAGCCCATTTCTTCCTAGTCAAGGCGTTAGTAGAGCCATCGAGTCGGTAGTAGTCAATGTTTCTGAACCACTTGCCCTCGCCTTTAAGAAAAAACAACATTACAGGGGGTCAGAACTCAAGTTGTATAAGCGCCTTACAAAACAATGCAAGCCGCCAGCACCTTGTGTTGCTTAAGTTTTTGCACAGAGAACAAACTAACTCATCCAGTCATAACAAAACCAGTGTGTTGGAAGCAGAGTGCTAATTCCTGGTGCCAGCTGCCTTCGTGTAGGCCTTTGGTAAAGAATGCACACAGATAGGTGGCCGAGTGTAGGGTACTCGTGTTTTGGTCTTTAATATTACTGCCTCCCTCTGTGAGTGTTCATAACTAACATTACAGTATGTTTCCAATTACTTCTCTGTGATCTTTTCATTACAAATTGCAAAGCCTTAAGCAAACATTTTTCGGGGAGGGGAAATAAGGGAAGAAAAAAAAAAAAAGCCAAGGTCTAATCATTTTCAAAATGAAAGCAAAAACAGCTGCTGAAGTTTAATTAGGAAAATGACCTTATGCCAGAGGCTTTCTGTCCAAGTGTGTAGGATGTGTGTGAAACTGAGACCTTTTAACTTAGATCCTTGTCAGATGTGCACTAAAAGAAGAGGATGGGCTCCCAAATTTGACCACCAACCTTTTAACTCGGTCATTAAACATAAAGGCAGGTATGAGTGGTGATGTTTGCTTGACCAGCATTCTGGGTCATAGGATGACCAAACATGTTGGGCTTTTTATAATATGTACCACCACAACTGCACTTCAAATGACTCGTGTTACATTACACCGAAACGTGCCCCAATCGGTCCAATAATTGCACTATAAGGAACTCAGGACATACAGCTCATTGCCAACAAATGTGCCAATGAGTGCAGGTGCCATTAAAGAGACAGCAGGATTGATAAACTACTGTTTGTGTGATCTAGGGCTCAAAAACTGCAACATGTGCTTAAAAAAACATGGGGCAAAAAAATATATATCCAGCACACAAACAAATTCATTGAACATATCCTACTCCAAATAAATAATGAATGCTCCTCTATGCTTTAGTGGTAGAGAAATAGGGTAAGTCACGAAGAGACAGAATGGATGAATATTTCTCAAATTAACTCAGGAATGATGCTAAGCTTCGTGCAAGCTTTTAAAAGTGCCAATCAATTGCCTACCTTTGTAAGGAGAGGTTTTACCCTCTTCCTTGGCTCTGCCTGCTAGCTCTAGGAAATCCTCAATGAGGTCCAGGGAAATGAGTGACTGACTGAACACCAAACTGAAAACACAAAACAAAACAACAGGGCATGTAGTTAACCACATGCATCATCAGCATTTCTTTTTGGGTGTCCTCCTGTGTAGTGCAAAAAGGACAATGGGAAATGTAACCTATTTAGGAACCTATTATGAGCCATTTTAGTGCAAACCATCCCATAAAACATTTACAACCCTAAATTGAGGATTCTATAGATCATCCATATAAACAGTTCTGTAGTTGCGTGGCCTGTGCGTAGTTTCTCTGCTTGTTTATTGGTTGACGTGTCCTATGACGTCAAAAAAGAGGCGGAGTTATAGATACACTTCACCGCATTCTTCACCTTCTGTACTTTATTAAAACTTACTTCATTTTATAATTAATACATTTTTTTTATGAATAAATGCAATTCTTTTAACATAAAACTCCATAAAAACAATTCCCTAGAAGTGTTTTGGTTTATTGTGCTATACACGAGAAAATCGGCTAAACAAATTGGTGTTTATTGATTTATTTAAGTTTACTATGTGGCAAATGCAATTCCGCGATAAACCAGGGGGATTATTGTATATGCATACGGTCAACGATTTTTTATAGTCGCCGTCATCTTCCTAAGTGGATACAGCTGTATGAGATCCGGATGCCTAGTCAGTGTATTACCTGCAGTAAACAGCACTCAGCACTTACGAAGTAGCGGATAGCAGGGACAGCACTGCTGAGCAATGCGACAGCAACAAAAAAAAAAACAAACAAAAAAAAAAACTAATTTCATCCACCTGAAAGTCGTCCTCCTGTTGTCCCTGTGCTCAGCAGTATATCCGTCTGGTTCTGCCCCTGCACTACTCTCTGCTCCTGCAAACTGGGAGAGTGCTGTCTACTACAGCTAATACACTGACTAGGCATAAGAGTCACACCACTTCAAAACAACTAACCCATCAATACATTGATTTTGATGCGAATGTATGAAGTCACCTGTATTTACATTCGAACACAATGTCTTTCGTCGCATTTGAGGCAAAGTCTCTTCCGAAACTCTAAAAACCTCTTTTTGAATCATCAATGCAATGATAGAAGTATTACATAACTGACCTGTTCATCTTTGTGTAGATTTGGTGTTTTTATAAGCGGCTAGTTCGGTCTTGCACTAAAAGCCAAAGTGGTGGCTCAAATTTAACAAGGGTTTACTCCATTTCCTTTCAGTTCAACTACAGCATAATTTGACGGGGTTTGGCTATCTGATGTTTCCGTCTCCATCTTTCTATCTTTTTTTTTTAAGTGAGGGATGTGATTTAAAATATAGAGAAGTACAATTTTCAAAACTACTCAAAAATGTTGGTAAAAAATCTAAACTACTCATTGACAGTAACGCAAGTAACCGCGATTTATTACTTTCCACCTCGTGTGATGAGGCACAAGCAGTTGAGAGGAAATATTAAACTTACACTTTATCTTCCACGTCTTCTGCCATTCGCAGAATTTCAAATAAAAGCACCATTTTTCCGGAGTGTTCCAAAATCTCGGAATCCGGTTCGCTCACAAACTCCTTGTACCAGTCAGGGGACGGGCTGCCAGGACCAGAGTTACTGGGACGAACTAATGAAACCACACACACACACACACACACACACACACACACACACACACACACACACACACACACACACACACACACACACACACACACACACACACACACACACACACACACAGAACGATGCGGAAACATTAGCTTAAAAATCAGTTACTTTCAAATGAAATTCTTTTATACACTAAACTGCTAAACGTTGGTGGACACCGGGTCATAAGTTTGGCATGCACTTTTTCAAGACTGCATTCCACATTTAGTCCCAATTTGCTCTTGTAATTCCCTCGACTCTTCTGGGAAGATGTTCCACTAGATTTGAGTGTTCTTGTGGACATTTGTGTTCAGTCACAATGGAGATCTTAGGTGCAGTCATCGTTCATATTCATCTCAAAAGGTGCTCGGGTAGGGATGAGATCTTCCTCTCCAAACCATGTAAACCATATCTCCATGGAGTTTGCTTTGTGCACATGATGGAAAAGGTTTTAGTTTCCAAGTTCAAGTGAAAATTTTATGCTGCGGCATCCAAAGACGTCCTACAACTGTGTGCTTCCAGATTCGTGGTAACAGTTTGAAGAACCACCACATATGGCAGAAAAGGTCAGGTTATGCTAATACTTTTGTCCATATAGGGTCTCACTGGCATTAATAGAAGTACAATTGGGCAAAATATAGTATGTAGCATGTTAATATGCTTAGTGATGCAGACGGCAAAGTATTCACCTAACAAAGCTAAACAAAGATAAACTTATCGCCTCAATAAAGCAACTTAAGTGGCTCTTTAGCGGTTTCCAATCGCATGCATTGGTGACTGAATGAGAAGAAATCTCATCAAACCAGAAACTGGCCAATAGCCAGAGACATTAGGTCAGAAGGGTGGGTGTTTCCACAGACGATAATAAAACACTGACTGGACATATAAATATGCACTTATTCTCCCTGAGCCACAAACAGACCTCTCATCTGTTCAGAGCTTATAGTGCACAGAAAACAAAGCAGAACTGATTGGTAATAATGTAGGGATTCCAATAAACCTGCTGTACCCATTCCGTCATGATAGTCGCTTTGGTTGAAAATCAAATCAACACCATTCAGGAAAACACTGCAAGCCACCAAAAAAATTGAGAACACAAACCAAATCGAACCAAACTCACCTTCTTCAACAGGCTCAGCTCGATTCCGTCCCTCTGGGTTTCCCCCACGCGAGCTCGTGTTCCACTCCTTAATCACCTCCACGTCGTCACTGTCGGACTTGTCCGAGCTCTCGCCTTTGCCTTTCCCCCGTTTCTTCTTCCTGCGTGCGATTCGCATTAGACACGTGTATCAGCACAGTGACGACAAAAGTCAAAGGACAAACTGACTGCAAGCCGGAATGGGATTCTGACCTTTTGGGTTTTTCGTCTTCAGAGGTCAGGCTCATTGAGGACTCCTCGGTTTCAGATGCGATGAACTCATCCATGCTGTCCTCATCAAAGTACCCCTGTTAAGAGCAAAATACATTGTGGTTGATCATCAATACTGGAATGATTTAGGGATTCGTAGTGCATAAAAAAAAGTCTATCCTTAGTTATTATGGTCAGAAAAATCTTTTTATTATGGTCATCCAAATCTTCAATAAAGAAAGCATAAGTGACCTAAGTGACAGTGATTTCATGACTGAAATACGTGAACCACACAAGGATTGTCTGAGGTTTTCAGATTCGGCTTCAGAAAAAAATAAGATCCAGGTGTCTTAAGTGTATTTGCCTGCATGCGGTTTGTTTATTTATTTGAAGGTATTTAACAGTGTCTAACTGTGTTTACATACTGCATCGAAAAGAATCACTCAATTCACTTAATTAAAGCCAGATTTATTCTCCCTGATTGTAGACACGATTCACAAGCATGTTAATGGGACAGCCGGTGTTGACGTTCGTCACAGAAAATCAAGAAGCGTGAAAAACAGCAGACAGGCAATAATGACGGGTGGAGCTGCTTAAGGAGGCCGAATTAACAGAGCTGAGGCAGGAGCAGAAATGCCTGTACAACGTCAATTCAAAGAACCATCACAACCACGGAGACAAGGGGGAGGAAAAAGAAGTGGGGTCTCAAACGCCGAAGCTTTGAACCAATCGGGTGCGGCCCCCGTGTTCGTTTTACCATCGATGTCTCCTGGTAACAGGAAAGCATATGTTTTTGCGTGTGTTCAGTTCAGCGATAAGTTACAAGTTGCTACAAATTTATATTATATATATATATATATATATATATATATATATATATATATATATATATATATATATATTTATATATATATATATATATATATATATATATATATATATATATATATATATATATATATATATATATATAGATTTTTATTTTCTCAAAAGATTACAATAATTTATTTATTTATTTATTTATTTATTTAAATACTATGCTTGCATATCAGTGGGACACACGCTTGCTACCAAGTTACTGTACTCGGCATGAACGACTGTACAGAAAGTGATGACTGGGAGGAAACTCCAGCAATCCCCTGAGATGGTTTTAGTGCTGATCAAGGCAGAGAGGCCTGCAGCTCACCACTGGTGTACCTTTGCTCATTTACCTTGTTTTCCTTACTGATATAGTCCAGCTGGAGACACCAAGGATGTGTCCAGATTCTGCTGAGCATCTGGAAATCCTGGAAAAGCTTTGTCCTGCGCGGCCTCGTCCCCCTCCAAGGCAGAACCGACACCTGCTCGGAAAAAAGGATCGGTTTTTATTGAGCGGTGGGACAGCACAACGTTTACAGCATTTGGCAGACACCCTTATCCATTTTTTTCTTACACACGAATGTCTAGCAACTGAGGGATAAGGGCCTTTCTCAGGGGCCCAGCCATGGCAGTGCTGAGCTCTGAACTAAAATTCTGCTTATTCCAACACCTTAACCACTGAGCTACCACTTCCCACGGACGTTGAACATCATGAGGAGAGAAATGTCAAAGCGAATTATTGAAGCGTTTACCAGTGGCATGCTGGAAGGCCACAAACATTCTGTGCTAACTTGATATACTTTATTTTAGTCTGCATCAATGCACTTAACAAGCTCGGTAAACTTTATACGTTAGCCAGCAAACGCCTGGTGGGCTACATACTCAATTTAATATTATCTACAGGAACAGCCTGGCTGGAACATCAAGTTTTGGGAATCTACAGAAACTACGCAGCAGAATGTAGTTTTTGAGGGTGTTTTTTTTTTTTTCTCTCCTCATTTTGCTTTTCTTTTCCTCCTCAGTTCAGTGTCTGTTCTTATTGTTTTATCCATGATGTGTGGCTGTTTTTATTCTTTTCTCTCTTAATGTTGTTCTAAAATGTATGGGCTCATTTCTTAAGCTGATTTTCGAACGGTGAACTGTTGCACTTGTGTGCAGTAGTTCCTTGGGGAGGGGGTGCTTTTTTTTCGGTGGGGTGGGCTGGGGAGTTCCATCAAAATTAGAAAAGGTAACTGCAGTGTTTCATGTTTTATTCCTTCAATTAAAAAAAATGAAATAAATCTCCAACAGTGATATGACGCACCATTTTTAAAACCTAATGATATCTCGTTGCTTCTTCCTGCTTGTTAATATAATCAACATTTTCCCAGTATTCAAACCAGAAAATTCGACTAGTGAACATGAGCAGGAGCGATTGCAACAATAAATGGTTATATTCTACTGTGATCAGTGTGGCTCTTTACACCCATGTTCTTAACCAGGAAAGTAACGTTTTGTTGGTGTGAAAGCATTCTCTATTGAAACAAATGGTGTGCTGAGATTATTGTTGGCCAAATATACAGCACCAGAAAGTTTCAAACATAATATAAGGCTATGATTTTCACTTTACTGAGGAAAAAAAAAAAGAAAATGTGACCCAATTAAAGCAAGTTTGAACCTGAGCAATAAATTGGATCTGATTTGAACCTGGAGGTCAGTCCTGCTTGGGAACAAAATGCACAGCATAAAGTACACTACGCTCAAAAATGCAGTGCCACAGCGTCCAGCTGGCGTAACGAGACACCTGCTAGAAAACGCTGCCAAAACTCTTCATTAGGGGAAAAGAAAAAAAAAGGATGTGGGAATTTGTCTGGATAGGCAGATCCACACCAGCTGCCATGCAATTCCCCCAACTGCACATTTACTTTAATAGTAGCTCAATCCAAGTTTAAACATGACTAAACCCAACAGTGTTTTCACATCTCAAATTAGGATTTTGGAAACGAAAGACTGAAGTGTGAACCATATACGAGTGTCTCTTCAAAAGCTGAACTATTATGCGACGATTACTGTGTAAAAACACAAGTTGACCTGCACAATATTTAGGATGGACCTTTACCTGTAAAGTGCTCCAAATAGTATCTGTACAGTTTGCACTGCATAGGCATCATCCTCACCGCAAGCACATACTCGTGTTTAGGTGGCAGGAACTTCGTAAGTGCTGTGTAGTCTCTTCTCTAAAAAAAAAATATATATATGTAAGGAATATTAAACGCACATGCACACACTTAGCCCTTATGTGAAATGCAGGGGTGGACAAATCAGCACTTCTAGTTGCCAGGACTAACAGGTTTGAGGTCCAGGTCCTGGCTATTTTTGTACATTTTTTGTGTCTAGCTGCCAAGTGGACAATAGGCTCGACCAGCTGAAATAAAAACATTAACTACCATACACAGATTGTAATCTTTTTAACAGCATGGACATGCAGGGATCCCAACAATGGGGGGCAGAAAAGTTGTGTGTGTGTGTGTCCTGTTTTACGTGTCTCAGCAGAAGCACGTAAGCCTTCACCCCCTCCCCAGGTGTTAGTCCATGGGTATGTGAGTACCATATTTTTCGGTATAAGCCGCTACTTTTTTCCCCACATTTTGAACCCCGCGGCTTAAACAATGCAGCTAATTTATGGATTTTTCCAGGTTTTTCCCGGTTTCACAAACTTTATGCCAAAAAACTGAGCCCCATAAAATTAGACCAATGAAATTGCGGAACGGGTTCAGGTGAACCAATTAAACTCTTTATATTAAATCAGATGCGCTCCCACTGAATCGGGCCGCACCACATCATAAATATGGATGCGGTTCCTCTGACGTTTGACCTGCCTCTCACTCGGACTGTCTACAGGAAATGTGAATCATTCGTCACGCTGAAAACAACCGGGCATGAAAAAACACACTTCACCTGTGTGCTGAGCTGCACGGCATCGGGAGAAAAGCTTCACTGATGCTGATTTTTAAACGCATGACGATGCAAAAAGAAAAACGCTCGAGAGAAATAGTTGTGAAAGGAAGGAGGAAGAGAGTGAACAATGACTTTCTTGGTAGGCTGCTGTTTAGATACAAGCCGTGTAACAGTCACTGTCTTTCGTTAAAGCCTGTGTAAAGTTCATTAGTTTCAGTGTAGACACATGCGGCTTATAGACAGGTGTGGCGTATTTATGTTCAAAATAAAAATCTTTGTTCAAAATAAAAATCTTTGTAAAATTCGGCTTATATATGGGTGCGCTTAATAGTCCGGAAATTACAGTAAGTAAAGTATTTTAGTTCGTTTTTAATCCATTTAAAAACCAGACTAAAATCATAAAATCAGTTATTCTTTCTAAATAAACGATCAAATTGTGGACCTAAAATAGATACGTGTAAGAAGCACAGACTTACTTGGACGCATCCTGCCAGCATCTCGTAGAGAATGTGTGCTCGTTTCTTCATGATGCGCACGTCGACCATCGTGGAGTCGGCGCACTGGCCGTTTTGGATGGGGTTGATGAAACGATTCCTGAATTCCTTAACTGAGCCTAGCAAGTTTTCTTTGATAAAGTTTACCATGCAATGGTCTGAGGAAGAAAAAAAAATAAAAGAAGAAAAGAAAATTCTGTAATTTAGCATGGAGGTTGAACATTTATTAAAAAATAAAAAAACACCGATGCCGAAGCCCTGCCCTACAGGCTTCCAATTTAAATCTAATTAATTTCAAGATTCCCATTTGAAATGGAACAATTATAAATAAAATAATATACACAGCAGTCACTCACACTCGATCAGGTTATTCTGAAGCGGAGTTCCGGTCAGGATCACTCTTCGCCGGGTTTTGATTGAGTTCATGGCTTTAGACACAGCAGAGGCTTCGTTCTTCAACACGTGACCCTCGTCGCAAATAACAAAATCTGGACCTGCAATGGGACATTTCAGAGAAATGTTTTTTTTTTATAAAAGTGAAAAGGAAGAGGTCGATGTGGTTCAAGCATCAAGTGAACTGGTTCATCTGGTGTCAAGAAATATGTTAAATTAATTGCATGGTATATACGTTGAACGAAGATGGTAGAAAACCAAATAAGGCAGAAAGTAAAGGTCACATGCGTGGATTAAAATTTTCTGGACACGGTTTAAAATTTAGGACTAAACACATACTTCCAAATAAAGTGAGATGATTGCACTAAGAGTGTTGGCAGCACTTGGGGCAAATTTGGTCAGAAAGGTCCTTAATAGGGGTCAACCCATTTATCGGTTTTGCTAATTATTTGGCAGAACTATCAGTTATCAGCAAATATCGATACTGATAGTTTTTCCGGCCTCTAAATCTGCTGTCATTAGGAGAGTGGCCTCTAGAGGGAATCACTGAAGCCACATGCTGTTTGTTTTTACAGGCGAGACTGTGCACTGCACCAGGAGCACTATACAGTCAACCCCAGACAATTTGCGGTTTGGAACTTCAGGCTTGGACAATTTGCGGGTTCTTGTTTGGAACCTAACTAACAGCAAGTTGTCAATTAGCTTAAAATTTGTGCGAATCCGCAGCGGAACTCACTGTTAGGGAACGTTAGGAATAACATTTTACAAATTTCCATAAAAGATTTTAAAACACATTTTTGTATTAAAGTCTAAAATAATTCTCTAAAGGTAATTCAATAAAATTTGCGGATTTTCGGAACTCGTGAGGGGCCTTAGAACGTAACCCCCGCGACTTCCGGGGGACCACTGTATCAAAATATTTATCATTATATTATATTTTATTTAATATGTTCATAGCTATTTTATAATTCGGGACGTTATTGTTTATATACTGTTATGTTTGTTTTTCCATTAAAAAAAATGGATACTGCATCCATTGGAAAAACACTCTTAATATCACCCAAATGAGGATGGGTTTCCTTTTAAGTATGGTTCAGGGTTTCTTCCTCAGTCATACAGGGAATTTTTCCTTGCCACGCTCACCCCAGGCTGCTCATCAGGGATACAGACACATATAAACTTGAACTTCATACCCAAATGTGAAACATCCACAACAGTATTTCGGCACAAAACTACTGTTTGAACTTGAAGCAATGGCATGGTGCACTTTACCTGGGTTAACGAGGGTCTTTTGGAATGTCTCTTTAAGCTTTTTGCTCTTGATGTTGCGGCCTTGCGTTAGGTTGCGGTACATTTCGTAACCGATGATCATAATGCCGCCCTCTTCGTGCCAGCGCTGCAGGGCGTACGCGCGCTCCTGAGGCCTCTTCACCGTGGCCAACTCGGTCACCTGATAAACACACGTGGGCGCAAACTCAGCTGAGAACCTACTTTAAAGTATACCGACTATGAAAAAACCCACAACCTTTTACTCAGCCAATAAAAATCAAACATCATCATGTAAAACCAATACAAAATAATTTATATATACTATAACTGCATTGATGTTGGATTGGGATTTCCAACCCCTGGCTATATTCACAGAGACCATTTCATCACATTATATATACACTCACATTAAAATACAAATAAAAACATTCAACGGCTTGGGATAAATAATTCCGTGCAGTGTTAAATGATGAAATGGTCTGTAAATATAGCCAGGTGGTGGAAATCCCAACCCAACATCAATGCAGTTATAGTCATGATTATTTATATTTATTGTAGTTATTCCGCAGTTTGATTACTTACTTGAAATAAATGGGTTCCATCCAAATCCCCAGAACAAGGTGGCCTATAAATATGCTAATTAGGGCCTAATGTATTCTGTTGGTTAAAAATCTAAGGATTTAGACGCTTAATGGCTACAATAAATGGTAAAATATTACTGCACAAATTTAAATAACGAGTCTAGTATTTGCATAGAAAAACAAACAAAATCATAAAATAAATCTGAACCGAGAGAGTCTGTGCAGTTTATTTTGCAATCACATGTTTCAGTACATCTTTCGACATGCATCTGAACAAACATGGACATAGCGGATGAAAAAAAAACAATGGAAAATGGTCTGTGCATCGACGCAAGACTAAATCTCTACCTCTAAGCTTTCCTCGTCCTGCAAGCCCTCCTGCCACTTCTCAAACTCATTCAGCCAGTTGAGGACGGTGTTGAGAGGACACACCACCAAAGCCGTTGAGAAATCGAGTTTCTCGCACAGGAGCACAGTGTGGAGAAACGTCACCACCTGCAGGACAACAGAAGAACAGCTGAACAGCTACTCATTTATATTTCTTACACCACATTGTGCAAATCAATTTTCCCATGTAGATCATTTTTCTCCAGTTAAAGACTGACATTGAACTGCTTTGTAAAAATGATAACACCTGTCCTAGGATTTTTTTTACATTTTGCAAAAGATTTGAATGATAAAGACACTGAACAAAGTTTCGATTATAGCAAAAGTAATTCTAGATTCATAAAGAATTATGTATCATTTATTATAGGCAAGCTATTTCATCTTTTGAAATGATAGACAGTGGTCCCCCGGAACTCGCGGGGGGTTACTTTGAGACAAATCACCAAATATTGGTACCTTAGTGAATTCATGCAGACATTGTCACTATGTATTTGACCAAATACATAGTTTAAAATGTAATTCCTAACGCTCCTGCACATTCGGTCCCGCTGCGGATTTCCACGAATTTTAAGATAATCCGCAACTTCCAAATGAGAACTGGCAAATTGTCCGAGCCGCAAGTTCCGAATCGCAAATTATTGGTATACAGGCGCATTTAGTTTAAACGTTATGCCATTGTATTTGACAGGTGCTTTAATGCAAATGTGAAAAAGATACGCTAGAAAAGTGTTAAAAAAAATCCAGAAGTAAAAAGTGATAAGAATTTCAAAGGCTTTTCGAATGAATAAATAAATAAACAGATTAAAAAAAAAAAAAAAAAGGTGATGGTTGAACAGGGGGAACATTGCCCAAGCAGATTGTAACTGACAAATGCGACCTGCTGCCTACATATAGGACCAACTGTGTCTGACCCAGGGGACTTTCCACTCAGAGTGACGCTTTCTCTCAGAGGCAAGTCTGCACATAAACCACAAGCACTGTGTGGTAAGTGAAGTGTGAAAGCTCTATGCCTGAATTTGAGGTGTTTGAATAGGTGATAGCTCTGTATCCAGTGACAGTTAAACGCATGTATCTTTTATAGAAAGCGCACGGATGGCACAGAGAGGGCTTAATTGGTCAAATGTGCGCATGGTGGCGTGAACTGTGTAAACGTTTTAAAACCGGGTGTGCATGACGACACTTCCTAGGGTACTTAGGCACTGGGGCTTTTGTAAACCAGGGTCTATACTTTGACTCAGCACTTAATACGTGTGTATAGAAGTTATTTGCCTTTTTTTAATATTAGAATGATTTTACTGCCATAGTCATTTTCTATTCTTAAAGCTAAATATAATTAAACCCGTTACCATCAGATCATCTCTTTAATGCGCAGACATTTTTTTCCCTACCCTCATACTTAAGGGCCGAAACGGGTCCGGTACATTTCCTGAAACTTTAAATTTCTTCTGGGGAATGTTGGAAATATTGCAAGAAACGTTTTATTTTAATTTATGGGAATTCATTAGAAATTAGGGGAGGTTCGGTTATAAACCGACATGCATGCAAACTAACGCAAATTGATTGAACTACATTTAGGTTCCCTGTTATAGACTAACCTGCAATTTTGTAAATTCCCAGTTAGTTTTCATACATTTTCCTGTCTTGAACAGTCATATAATTTTGCAACCCTAAACACACCTACCGCTTTCCCCATCATGGCAGTTCACACATTGTTGGAAACTCCCTATGCTTCCTAAAGAATATTTTGTGGAATGAAACATGATCAGTCTATATTGCTTTACCTGAAGGGTTTTGCCCAGACCCATGCAGTGTGCAAGGATACAACCAGAGCCAGAAGACTTCAGAGTCTTCCTAACAGACTCACAACAGCAATCCCAGATGAACTGCACACCTGCAGAAGCAAACAAAAATGCAGCATGGGTTACTATATGACTTCTGCGACCATTTGCAGGTTTCTAGTGTATGGAAGATGCAGAATACCAGTGTAAAACACACATGGGACATTTGACTACTCTGGGAGAAAATTCACACCGACTTACCGTCCACCTGATGGGGCTTCAACTTGGTCACCATATTCCTGTGGACTTGGACAAGTGGCTCCTTGGTCTCTTCATCCTCATCCAGCACCAATTTAGTAGTAATGGGACAGTTGATCTGTGAGGATTCCTCCACCACGATTGTCTAAACGAGCAAGATTGCATTAGGTAGGCGTTAGACCCCGATTAGAAACTTGGTGGTGGTAGCGTTCGACCGTAACAGTACAATCTGCATTCAAAAGCTGTAACCTCTGTCCCACCGTTATGCCCCCAGTCTACTTACCTCTCGCAGTTTTTCTCTCAGTCGCTCTTTTTCAGCTATTCGTTTACGCCTCTCTTCTTCCTCCTTCAACGCGTTCTGGGTCTCGGAGCGTAGCTTGTCATCCTTCAGGATCTTGCGGATCTTCTTGCGGCCTTTCGGTGTGCCTTTATCGTCCCCTTCTTCGCCACTGTCATCGCCTTCCTCTGCACTCTGTGGAGAGGAAAAAGAAAAACATTAAAGAGAAAAAGCCTCAGCCACATTCGAGTATGCAGCAAAAACACGGCTCTGCTCGCCAGCAAATACGTGGACAGTACCTTGTTGCTCGAGGAGTCGTCTTGAACCTTAATCCGTCGCCGTTTTTTCTTTTTCTCTTTCTGGTAACTCCTTTCGCCGTCTTTCTCTGCTTTTTTGGAGGACCTAGAGAGAGTGGGTTCGTCAGGTTTGGCATCAGGAGGAAGATAAAGACAACGTTTTTCTAGCCAATGACGCTTTATTGAGATACCCGCACAAGATCTAATCTGTTAGCCAAGACTGTGGGGAATGTTGAATAAAATAACCAGATTTGGTTCTGAATTGAACTTTAACCGATTAAACGGATAGAGCTGTGCTTGGAATCCTGTCTCACCGAGTTTTTCTCTTGGTGCTCTTGCTGTCCTCGTCGTCTTCACTCACGGCCTCGCTCAGCGCCGACTCGCTACCCGAACCAGAGCCGGATCGCTTGAAGTCTGAATCAGCAGAGTCATCACTGCTCACTGCACGGAGCCAAATGAAAAAACATCGACAGAAATATGAGCGCGGTATAATAGTGACATCACGCAAAAGTATGTATTGTGTCCTGTTATAAAAATCAAGCGTATAAACAAACAAAGATTTTTAGAATCCTGGTTTGAAAATGAAGGAGCCGAGTACGAAACTGATCTCTGGCACATCCTGTATTTTCGAGTAAGTGCGTCTAAGGCTTTTAGCTGGGTAAACACTGACCTTTCCGTCTTCCTCTTCTCTTCGCCTCTTTATTGCTCTTGGATGGTTTGTCGTTGTCAGAATCCGCCTCGCTTAACGTCAGCTTCTTGCGAAGCAGCTTGTGTCTCCGGCCGGCCTTTTTCACGTCCACTTCCGAACCAGAGTCAGAGTCTTCTTCCTCTTCTTCTGTGAGGGCAAAAAAGATTTTGGAGAGAAAGCAAGCTGCAAAGATTAAATCTAATTGAGATGTTCTTAAGGAAAAAATAATTACAATTCAGGAAAACCTAGTTCTCAAAAATGTGATGGATCTTCTAAAGCAATTACATGGGTATCACTTGTCAATCACAGCAATATCATGACCTCCACACCTAAAAGAAGACTCTCTTGCATTAGGAAGCTTAAAGGAGCCATTTTCTGTTACAAATTACTGACACTGGAGGCTCCTTAAAAATATATATATGCAGAAGACATCATTAGGGCTGCAACAACTAATCAAAAATGAAATTTGTCATCAACGAATGCCGTCATCAAGTTACGGTTTAGCGCGACGGTACAAACACAGCCGCTTGCCAAACGGCGAAGTGAGCCATGGCATGAAAACATTTTATGTAAACGCAACAAAGAAAACTGTACTTGGAAGTTATGCAAAGCAGAGCTTGTAGTGGATGGAAGTACCACAGTGATGCACGAGCACATTAAAAGAAAACAGGCTGGCGTCACGGACAAAGGCGAAACATCAGCACGGTAAGTAAAAACCTTCTAATCCTAATCGTGTAAAAATGGTAAAGTTTAATGAATGGTTTTATGCGAATGATTATGCATTTGTACACCAATGCCTTTTTCCCCGATTGCTTGCTGCGTTTCTGCGTTTTTCTTTTTTTATAGCGTTTGTCTACTACAACAGTTAACTTACTACGTTCCAATGCTTCTTTTCAATATTTTTATATTTAATTTATGCACGTTATTTTGCTAATTATGCTCATTTAAAGTAATTATATATTTAAAAATGTTTATTTATTTAATAATTTTTTTACAAAAACTGTCAAAACAATGTATTATTTTCTATAGGTTTTTTAAACGCATGTTTAAAGCAAACTTTACAAATGCGGTTTGTTTTGTTTTTTTGGTTCGTTTTAGTTTTTTTTTTACAGAAATAATCACCCTGCATTGGGGAATTTGTTCGAAGGAGAAATCCCGCATGCACTCTTTAACAAGCAGCTACTATAAGCTTTAAAATGTCTAAATGAAAGATAGTTCAAATCAATATGTGGCTTTTGCATTTTTTAAGTGCACTTTTACACAAATACTCTGAATTAGGGTCTTGTATACGTATAATAAGCAAAACATCTATAGAAAAATTATATGTATGTATATATATATATATATATATATATATATATATATATATATATATATATATATATATATATATATATATATATATATACACACACACACACATTATATATATATATATATATATATATATATATATATATATACACACACATACACACATACATACACACACACACACACACACACACATATATATATACACACATACATACATACACACACAAACACACTCACTATCTGATTAATCGAAAAATAATCGCCCGATTAATCGATAATCAAAATAGTCGTTCGTTGCAGCCCTAGACTTCACTTTATCAATGACTACATCCTTTGATTTGTCAAATAAAACATTTTTAAGCAGTTTATTATTAGATTTCAATATATGGAGTGCAAAAGTGTAGAACAAGATGCCTTCCAGAAATCATTTTTGCTGCCACGTGTGTCATTCAAGCTCCTTGTTCATCAAACACAATATAAAAAATAAAAAGGGTTTCTACCACAAATATACTCTTCTTTAAATAACAGACTCTCAATCCACTTCATAATGACTACACCTTCAGACAGGTTGAGGGAATTAAACTAATATTAAACAAGACACTGAACTAATAGCATTTCAGTCCTTTTCCAAAACAACCCACAGTACACAGTGTTACAGATTTCTTTTGTTCTTTATCTACATGACCCTGACCTTCACCACCAGAGCTGCCATCATTCTTGTCTTTGGTTGAAGACTTTTCCTCTTTGTCCTTTTTGAGGTCTTCGTCTTCTGAAGAGCTGTCATCCCCTGAGGAGTAATTGGCTTTGATCTGCGCTAACAGCATCTTCTTTGCAATTCTACAAGAAAATGGGATAAAATGGAAGTAGGTAATCCATAAAAATAAAAATGCAACCAAAACCAGTTAATACCAGAGTATCTCTGTGAGTGATTTCTCTTGAAAAAGATTCATTTGTTCGTAAGTTGTTACTGTGTTCGTTATTGACTACAGATATCTCCTAACGATGTAAGAGATATAAATACTAGGGATGCCACAATTCTTAATATAATATTGAACCGTTCGGTACGACATCCACGGTTCAATACGCGCTTGTGAATTGCGAATTCGGTTTTACGTTTAAATAATTTATGTGCTTTTTATTTCTCTCCGAATTGACTGTGTGCGCCTGTAAGTCTACGAGCTGAGATGAGGAAACTCCTCCCCGCGAGTAAATGTTCAATCACTATGCTCTGAAGTTAGGGGGTGCTGAACCATCATTCCACACTTTAACATGGCGAGCGGTGGTGAAGTGAGGCTACAGTACGAGGAGGCGCCGCCGTCTTTTAAATCTGTGGTGTGGAGACATTTCGGTTTTGCTGTTGAGTATAATGCCGAGGAAGAAAAAACGGTAAACAAAAAAAATGACTGTCTGCAAGTATTGTTTTACACGTGTAGCCTACTCAAACGGAAACACTTCCAATATGATTGCACATCTGCGGCGCCATCACCCAGCAATATCACTGTCTGAAGGCAGGATAGCAGAGCAGGTGATAAAGTCCTCCAAAAAACAACAGTCCCTCGCTGAATCCTTCCAGCATACATACACAACTGGTTCCGAGAGACACATGAAAATAACACAGGCAGTGGGGGGGTTCATTGCCAAAGATTTGCAGCCGTTTTTTTAGTGATTGGAGATGCGGGCTTTTGTCATCTCATAAAAACACTCGATCCGCGTTACACACTACCGTCTCGCGTTTTTTTAGGCTCCGAGATAATTCCCGACCTCTATAAAAAGACATGCAACAGTATTGTGTACGAATTGACTCAAGCCTTGCTCTGACCACAGATGGTTGGACCTCGCAGGCACCCGTGAGTTACCTCACTGTAACTGTTCACTACATGTCGGATTGGGAAATGAAAAGCGCTGTACTCCAAACCCGTCCCCTGTATGAAAGTCATACAAGCGCTCATTTGGCAGAAAAGTTGACAAACGCAGTGAATACATGGAAGTTGAGGAGGCCAAATATGTTTAGGAATTTGTGTGTTCCCCAGTTTGTACATGGGCTACCAGCAGCTATGAGATGTCAGTGTTAATTTTAAAATCAAAAATGTTTATATTATACAAAACACTAGGAACCAGTGGACTTTTCTTTGCTTTTAAGTAAAATGAAGGAGTATTGCAATAAATCGTTTTTATTTGTTTCTTCTCAACCTATTACTGTTCCTATTGCCTAAGCATAGAATAACAAAAAACACTTGTGTTAAGCCATCAGAACCGAACCGAACCGAAAACCGTGGTTAAAAAACCGAGGTATGTATTGAACCGTGGGCTATCTGTATTGTTGCATCCCTAATAAATACTATAAAAAAACAAAAATATATTTAAAAACTGTATAAAAAACTTTGTATTTAGTCATTAAAAACTAAAAGATTTATTACAAAAATAAATAAATTCACTCCTCACCGCGAAAAACGGGGATTACGGTATTTTCTACTAAAACCATAAAACGTGCCAGAAACATGGTGCCTCTAGGAGGGTTGAAGCTCAAATTCTAGCACAGGCACTGATAACTATTTCTCCAAATGACGTATGAAGCATGCGCACATCATAAAAACACTCCCATTTTTCAGATTTATACAGATCGTTTATCCAAATGTGACGCGTGCATAACTGTCACAGGCCACATTAATCGAGTCGCCTTTGTGCTCATTCATGTAATCAGCCAATCGTGAGGCAGCAGATTAAAGCAAAAGCATGCAGTTACCAGGTCAGCAGCATTGCAATGAATGTTCACAGCATCAGAATGGGAAAGAAAATCCTTGTGACTATGTATAAGATTTTTTTTGATTTTTACATAAGAACTGTTGAGTTAAATACAGAAAAAAAAAAAAAGGGGGTGGAGAGAGCAGCTCGGCATGTGGAAATATTTTGTTGATGAATGAGGAAAGAGAACAACCACCACCCATTAAAATAAAAACAAGAAGCCTCTCAAAATTAACCTTGAGGTGGATGAGCAGGGTTTCAACCAACAAAAATATGATGCTCGAGTGGGTGCGGATCACCGAAACCAGATAGCTGATGAACCCATGAAGAAGCAGAGGTGCAGGTGTTTATATCAATGTGGCCACCAAGTTTATTAGTGGAAACTCCTAGTACATGGTCCATATGAGGTAATGGGATACTGAGACATTCATTGCTTTGCCTGATTTGAATAGAACCACATGACTGCAGGAATCTTTATTCATACCTATTCTCGGGGTCGTCGTCATCGTCAACCACCTGAGAGGGTTCCTCCTTTACTTGGGCTTCATCTCCTGAAGAAGACAAACAGTTTTTAGTTATGTACAGTATATTTTCAGCCAATTAGATTTGAGGCAGTTGCTGCTTTAAGTTCACGATACGCATGGATCAATCCAATAATACATGCATGATGACAGTTACACCGATATTATCCACGGAAATCCAAATCTGTAATAGTTACTAGCAATTACATACAGCACAAGACCAAACAGAACATATTTTGCAGTGTTCTAGAGTTAAGGTTTAAATTTAATGCATTGTAGTTCGAGGTGGGGGTTGAGGCTGGGGGTCATATATATATTTTTTCCATTCAGCAGTTCTCTTTTTTGACTTATAAACGTCGAGGGAAACATTACCGAAAGAGAAATCTTTTATATTTTTTTTACAGAATGTACATTCTTATTTATTAACGCACATCATGTACATAAAGAAATTTAATATAAGCACGTTAATATATTGTCGCCATATTGGTTTTCGTTTATCTCAACGCTTTTTGGCGTCCCCTAGGCCATCGACATAACCGGGTTCCACTGTAATCGATGGACTAATAGGGAGAACAATCTACTACCAAAATAATCAATAATCTGCTACTCTACTCATGCTCACCAAAACGTTGGGTGGTATGCGACAAAAGGTACCATGTTCTAAAGAAAAATTTAACAGAGAAATCTGATCGTCTCGTATTTCTCATTTGATCTCAAACTCAAATAGGTCATAAAAAAAATTTAAGAAAATTATAAAAGAAAAAAGAAAAAAAAAAAAAAAAAAAAAACCAGGCCTTGCCACTCAAAATACATTTTGATGTTTTAGTCAAGTTTTTCCTTCTGTATCGACATACTTCATTTTCTATATTGATTTAATTCTTAAATGAAGATGAACATTGACAATATATGTTTATCTTTACCCTCCACATCAGGGTTTAATAATTCATTTATTAGTAACTGTCAGAGATGATAAATTTATATTTTCTTTTTCTTTTTTTTTTTCTGGACTTTACAGTCAGTCTGTAGCAAATCTACATGATATTACTGTATGACAACGGGACAGAATTTGAGTATTGTGGTGTATTTTTGTCATATCGTCGGTTCCTCAAAGAACAAGAAGTCGATCGCTCTGATTTGACTGACCTGATGACTGATGGAAAGCGTCCATGTGAGGCAGCACAGACTCGAGAATGGGTTTTATCTTCTGCTGATCGCCGCTGTCCTCTCCGGAGTCGGCTGCCTGCTCCTCCTCTTCGTCGCTGGACGACGAATCTTTCGCGGCGCTTTCTTTGCCCTTCTGCGACCTCCGTTTCCGCTCGAACGATCTCTTTCGACCTTTTTTGCCTTCCTTCTTATGTTCCTCCTTCTCCTCCTTGTGTTCCTCCTTGTGTTCCTCCTTCTCCTTCTTGTTCTTACCCTTCACCTTCTTGCTCTTCTCCTTCTTGTCTTCATCCGCCTCCTTGCTCTCACTGTCCTCCTCCTTGCTTTCCTCCTCCTCCTCCTCCTCCTCGCTCTCTTCGTCATCCTTCTCCTTTTCCTTGGTCTCGCTCGCCTGCTTCTTGCCTCGTTTGGAAGATCTCTTTGTAGTGCTGAGCTTGCTTAAACTCTTGATCTCTTTCTCGAGATCCGAGTCATGATTTGAAGAATCGGATTCTCTGCCCTTCTTTTTTTTTGCTGCTTGTTTCTTCGCTTTCGATGACTTTGCGTTTTCATCCGTATCTGACGATGATGTAATAAGCTTACGCTTCACGGACTTTTCAGAGGCTTGTCCGGCGGACTTTTTCACCTTTTCTTTGTTTCCCGCGGCCTTGCCGTTAGGCTCCGCCTCCGGTTCGTCGGAGCCAGACCCCATGCCTTCTACCTGCCGCAGAACCTCGGGGACTTCGTCTGAGTCGGAGTCTGATGGACAGACGGAAACTGGAACCTGTGAAGTGCTGCAGTCTTCGTCATTTTCTTTTGCTTTGTCTGACCTACCCTTACTCCTCCCTTCGGACGACTTACGCAGAGGAGTGGTCTTCATCCTGGGAGAGCGCCTGCTTTCGTCTGGTGACAGAGCCCCATCCTTCTCTTTCGGCTCTTTCTTGCTTTCATCTTTCTTTATGGTGATTTTAAGAGGAATGGGGGTGAGCTTGACAACTAGCTTTTTGCTGACCTTTGCAGACTTCTTACCCGATTCGGTTGACTTTTGGTCAGACAGCGAGGTCTTACTTGATGTGCTGTCCGTGGAATCAAGAGAGTCCTTCTCGCCCTCTTGTTTCACGCAATCTGAAAGACTCTCAACCATCTCAAAGAGTTCCTCGGGGACAGACGGTGGTATAGAGACAATGTCTTTGTCAAGGGAAGCTTCTTCAGCTTCACCATCTTCACAGTCAGCTTGGCTCTTAACCACATTTGCTTCATTTTCTTGAACCCGGTCCTCCGGAATATCTGCCGAAGGAACTGCTTCTTCGATCATTTCTACGTCGGCAGGAACTTCATTTTCCTCGTCCATGTAATCCTCGGATGCTGCTGGAACCTCATCTGTGGCATCATCCAGAACCACTTTGTCGTTGTCGTCGTCTTTACTCTGGTCGACAGTCTCGGCGATGGGAAGCGCATTGGCTGTGTTACGATTATCTACTAACTCGTTTCCTTCACCGTTCTGGACCTCCAAGTCTCTGAACTCTTGGTCTAGCGCCTCCTCCAAAGACACGTGGACTTCCTTCAAATCGGCCAGAACGGATCGAAACGCTTTCAAGTGCCTGTGACGGACAACGTTATCTCCAAGGTAGATGGGTTCCTGCTGGATAAACTGCACGAAAGTGTTGTTCAAACCGTTTGTTGTCTCAATCAGCTTCTTTGTCTTTTTGACCAGTTCTTTGGGAACCTTCAACGTTTTGTAGGAGAAGGTTAGCGTGCCTGATCCTTCGGAATTCACGTCCCTCCCGTTCAGGGCTGTATTTTTAACTTTGCTCTGCTTGTGCTTCATACTGTCGCGTTTCGGTTTATCGTGGTCTGCCTTTGGCTTTTTCATGCACTCCAGGTTTCTCAGAACTTTCTCGCAGGCTGCAACGAGGTCTTGGAGTGGCTCCGGGTGGCACACGAAGCAACGCCACTTATCGTCGTCGTTCATGATTCCAGAGAGCTCCTTCCGTCCGAGATTGCGCAGGATGCAAGTTTTGCAAAATGCGTTGCTACAATAGTCGCAACACATGAGATTACCTCCTTCGGCACACCACCTAAAAGAGGGCAAAGTTTGCCTCGTTAAGATCGTCAAATACAGGCATCGCACGCTACAGAGCGTACAGCAAAAAACACATTTTACAGTAAATTCCTTAATTTTTAATTGGAGCTGATTATTCATATAACCAATGACTGAGAACTCGATTAAACGACAAATTGATTCTTTACCAGTGTATGTGCCAAAAAAACGGCGCTAGGTTCCCTACTGCTCCAGAGTTTCGCGTTCTCTCATTTACATGTGTTTACTTCCAGGCTCTCAGTAATGCTAGCTTGAAGACTGAGCAGATTAGCAAACTTATTCGGAGCAAAGACAGACATGAGTGAGCAGCTTAATACAGCCTATCCACCAAAAAAAACCTGGAGAAAACCAACATGGGGGGACATTCGGAAAAGAAATCCGGAAAAGACGGAATAACATGAAACGAACACATGATTTGACACGGAGGAGGGAAAACGGAAAATGTGAAGAAAACCAAAGTTAGTATAATTACTAACCCTAATATCAGAGGTCTAAATACGGCGTCTATGCGTTTCAGCTCCGTGTCGCTAAATGGACACACTGGTGCATCTTAACTACTGCAGAACTACCAGATGTGCGCACTCGAGCCTCATCGGCGTGACCATTTCCCCCCAAACTCCTCATGTTGTGCAGACTGACCTGCACTGTTCGTCCATGCCGTCTTCATCCTTACTGATGTCGTCGCTCATGTAATACTTGAAACAGGACTAGGGAGGAAACCAAAGTGTTAGTCACGAGCGCTGGTGGTGCACGTCGCTGCCATGCTGATGCGTGGAGTAAGCGGTTATATTTACTTTGCAGAGAAGAACTTTGAGTATTGGATGCTGATACACAGAGTCCCTCTGGAAATGATTGACTTGCTGCCCGCACGCAGTGCAATTAACTCTTGAGCATCTGATCTCTTCAAGGTGCTCATCTGTGAAAAAGACGAAAAAAAAAACAAAAAAAAAACAAATTAGGCAAAAAAAAAAAAACGAGGGGGAACACAGAAACAAACACGACCATCTTTGGAACAGAATCTCACCGGGACGCCTCCTTTGACTCTCTTCCTTGACTTTGCTGCCCCCTTTGTTACGGAACTCTGGGCCTTTGAATTCGTCTTTTCCTTCATTGTTGACAGGTTCTGGCTTCACGATAACTACGTCTGCACACAAAACAGGCAAAATGAACAACCGTGCATTGCTACGGCAGCCCACGCATCAGTCAGACCCCCGCGTAAGTGCGCAAACCTTCGGGTATCTCTTCCATTTCCACCGTGGCATCCTGAGTATTATCGGCCGCGCTGTTGAGCTCGCATTCGTCTGCCGACGCAGGCTCGTTTACAGCCGTGTGCTTCGTTACAACCGCGGGTTTTCTGAATTAGCAGAGGGAAAGGAGAAACTGAATTAATTTGCGCAAGGCAGAACATAAAGTATTTATCTGGCTCATTTGAATTTTATATTTATACACCAACGTTCAACCTCCATATTTATGTTTTTGCTCTTTTAAAGTCATTTTGACTACATCTGATATTATTCATGACCTCCTACAGCACGTCTTTTTAAAAAAAATGTAAAAAAATTAATAAAAAGAACACATTTACTGTATTTTAAAATACAGCTTTATATTAAAGCACTTATTCTAATGCATCCTCTAGCAACAAAAAAAAGGGGAATATTGAGCAGATATCAATTTAACATTTATTTCAGTCAGAGATAAAACTATACTGAGACACAGTAAGGCCTTTATGGCTTTTTAGTAAAAATCCCAAGAGAGATAAAGCGAGCAGCTGATAAAGGAGAAACAACTCTTTCCATTGTTATGCAAACGATAACAGAAAATAAGGTCTGAATATTTCCGTAGGAAAACCTTATCAATTACCACAATATGGGATGATTGTGTTTATGAAATGCACATAAGCTGTTCAAATGGTCTCTTCAGGCCAGACACGGGGTTTCTCATCTGCAATGTGGCATGTGGTTATAGGTTTTAACCAATGAGGAGGTAACATTTTTACAATTGGGGGTTGCGGGTGGTGGTGGTGGTGGTGGGGGGGTGTTTACACAATTCAGAAAAAAAATTATTACCTTTTTGAGCGTGGCGTGGCCTTTGGGACTTCAGTGGAACATCCGGGCTGCAAAACATTTCCAAATACATTTTAATAACCAGTCAAGTGATTGATCAGAATAACCTTTAACTCCTTTCAAATTGTTACCTTGCAAAAAATTTTATTTATATTCAGTTTACCAAAAGAAATGTGGACAATATTTTCTTGCCAACGTAAGCAATACACAGTGTAGAAGTAGACGTGTCATTTCCTCACACAGCTAAGGTCGGATTTTAATTTGATGTTAGACACACGAATGCCATAGCGAATTGGACAATTCTAAACAATTTGTTGTTTGTTTAGTTTTTTTATCAAACACATGCTGTGTTGTAATGGGTCCTGTGCAAAAGCCGCTTAAAAACAATTCACCGTTTTTACTTTTTAAATATACACTTTTTTAAGAAGAATAAAAATCCCCAATGAATTCATTTTTACTGATCGTCACACAAAGGCATTATACCAGCAGAACAGAAAGAAATATGGCACAGTGAGATTTTTACCTTTTCCATTATTTCTTCATTGATGTTTGAATCACTGGAGGCCATTTTACCTGAAAGGAAATAAGACAAAAATGAACATGGGGGGAAATTCAAATCATGGAAGCGCTTTTTCTAGTTCAAGGGTAAATGTGTGTATAGTCTTCGAGGACTCTTACCACTGGAGATTTCATTAACTTCAGATGCAGCAGTTTCTTCCTCTGACGAATGATCCAAGAATTCATGAAGTTTTGTCACCAGTGCAGAAAGCTTGGTAGATCTAAAAGATTACAAAAACAATAATGCCTCGTTTTAAACACATGAAAATTCAAAACGGCTTCGTTTATCGAAGTGAATAACGAGTCGACAATGCCGAGAGACGGAAAACGGAGGGCGAATACTGGAAAAGGAGCAAAATTATTTCTAATCTAATTCATCCAAATAAGAGCCTGGCTTCAAAACACACTCAATAGACTGAACAGAAGAGCACAACATGGACAAAGGTTTGTAGAGACCTGACCATTAACGTCTAACACGCTTTTTTAACCCATTACATTTCACATTGAACACAGATCTTCCACTCCAGCGTATGTAAATTAGATCTTCATGGAGCTCGGCTTTGTCGGGGGGGGCCACGACGACACAGAGTCTTATGATTCAGTTGCTTGGAGGACAACCTTTAGCAATAAGTAGATCATGTTAGCAATAAGTAATTATGTTCGGTATGACTATTTGTCTCTTAAATCACTGTGGAGAAATCTTGGCTCTCTTTTCTTCCCAATATTTCTTCAGTTCATTGAAGTTTGCAGGCATTTGTTTATGCACAGCTGGAGGTCAGGACTTTGGCCGGGCCATTAAAACAACTTGATTCCGTTTTTTTTTTACCCCCAGCCATTCTGTTTGTGGATTTGCTGTTGCGATTGTGCTCATGGTCCCTTACATGACCCAATTTTTGCCAAAACGACGGCCTGATATTCGACTCTAGAATACGTCGGTATACAGACTTGTTCGTGGTCTACTTAATGGCTACAAATTTCCCAGGCCCTGTGGCTGCAAAACGCACCCAAATCATCCCCCCCTACTCCTCCGCCAGACTTGTATTTCTCTAATTGTACTGTCGTGAACATGCGTGTTTAACGTGCTGATAGAGTCCAAGATGCAACTGGCAATCGCTCTTAGCATTGCACGGTATTACATAGAGGTGAATTTGCTGAGATCGCCACTCCTGATAAAATTGCCAACCGCCTTCAGTGTGTGTGAATAATCCTAATCGCTGTAGAATGATGAAATTTAAATTGGAAATGCCTTATAACCCTTTCCATATTAACGGACAGCAACAGCAAACTGCTAAAACATGGGCTGTTAGCGAGGTGGTCACACTTCCTGATGATCAATTAATAAAGGGCATTTAATTAGACTACTTAAAAAAATATACAATAACAGGTTTTTTGGGGGAAAAGCAGCTTTGCAGAATTGAAGAGATTATGAATGTAACTTGAAATGTATTAATCTGTCAAATATAAGTTTGTGCCTAATGAGAAAGCCAGTGGTGACGGGAGGCAATGAAAAACTCTCAGAGTGAGTAAGATCAGGAAACCTTCAGAGAAACCAGACTCAAAAGTGAACCCATGCTTTTTTCACTTTGGGATAAATAAATCTCTCTCTCGGTCCGTCCAACACCGAATGTTCATTTAGTATAGTTCCATCATTGTTGAGGTTCTCAACTGTTCTCACATTGACGCCTTAATGCAAAAACTGCCCATGGAAAACACATTGCTGAAAGAATTTACCGTACTTCTTCTTTTGGCTTCTCCCTTTAGAGGTCACCACAGCGGATCATCCGTCTCCATACCCCCCTGTCCTCTACATCTGCCTCTTTCACACCAACTACCTGCATGTCTTCCCTCACCACATCCATGAACCTCCTCCTTGGCCTTCCTCTTTTCCTCCTTCCTGATGGCTCCATCCTCAGCATTCTTCTACCAATATAACTCATGTCCCTCCTCTGCACATGTCCAAACCATCTCAATCTCGCCTCTCTCACCTTGTCACCAAAACATCCTCGTCACTCCAAACAAAAACCTTAACAACTTCAGTATTTACCGTACCATTTATTTTAATTATAGGCCAAAACTTTTTTTTTTTTTTTTTACAACATTTAAAATGAATCCAAGTTTTGGAAGAACTAGTAATTGTTATATATTGTGTAAAAATGTCATCAACTTGGGCCACAATGTCCGGCTCCAGCTAACAGGAATAAGCAGGTATTATTAACATATTCATTATTCCAAAGTAAGAACAGAAACTCTGAGGATTTGGATTTTGACTGAAGTTAATGTCAACAGTCTGCTACACTGACTCAGGACTACAGTTTGCATCTGATCACCATCACTGCACACCTCAACATCGTTTATCTGTATTAAATGGACATCCGGTGCCACTCAGATGAGGATGGGTTCCCTCTTGAGTCTGGTTTCTCTCAAGGTTTCTTCCTTATGAGATCTCAGGGAGTTTTTCTTTGCCACAGTCGCCTCTGACGTCATCAGGGGCAAACTTACACTTATAAAGAACTCATTTTTATCACCACATTATCGGTGTAAAGCTGCTTTGAGACAGTGTTCATTGTTAAAAGCGCTATACAAATAAAAATTAATTTAATTATTAGCTAATAGTTTAAGGTACAACAAATAAAAGAGAAAATGAAACTATAAAACAGCAGTCGAAAACTCGGGTGGGTTTTTTATTGGAAAAAAAATATCGCTTTAAAAACGTGTTTATTTTTAATTAACATCTTGGAAAAAAAATGTGTTTGAAATTGTGTTATTAGCACAGAACTTAGCGAACGCCGTTACCCAAGCAGGTAAGCAGGTAGCCTGAGTGAACTCGGGTTCGGTCCCAAATAAGGGCTCAATGCCTTCCTATGCACCCTTAGTTTAAAAACGGAACATGGATTTGACGCCCTACTTAGGGCACTACCCCTTCTAGCAGAAGCGTAAATGGAACACGGGGTAATCAAGTAGACAGCTAGGTAGTGAATGAAAGAGCCGGCTGAGTTTTATATATATATATAAAAATAAAAATAATAAATAAAGCAGTTATGGATTTTTTTTTAATTCAATAAAAAAAAGAGAGAGTTCAGCCAAATTACCGAAGAATTTAAGCACAATTCCTACGAGGAGAAAAAAAGGAAAGCTAATGTTAGCAAACCGGCTAAGTCATTGATGGCAGTCGGAAAAGGATCAATGTGTGTAGATGATCAGAACATGAGATCATCACACACACACACCATAACATGTGCAGATCAACAGCATATAGAGGCTAAAGGAGGATGATGGAGGAGAAAAAAAAGAAAGTGACAGCAAATCCAGTGTAAAGCGAATGCATAAAAAAGGCCTTTGATTTTTTTTTTTTTATACCGGAGCTAAAAACCGGGTTCAAGTATGCATCGGAGTTTCTCCTGCACGTGACACCGCTAACACCGTGCTGCATCCCGCCGCATTCACACGATCACGATGGGCAACTAATAAAATCCCGGATTATAACTCTTAGTTTGTGATGCGATCGCAGAAGTTGCTTAGAGAACCAAGCCGAGGCTGCATGTACACACACACACACACACACACACACACCTGCAGATCTCCCACCGCTGCTGTCGCTCTCCTCACACGAGATAAACGTTCAAATATTCCCTCCGGGATCCGCACGCAGTGGCTTTGAGGTGTATTTTTTCCCCTCCCTATTACACGAGACTAACGCTGATGTTCCCTGGCGAGCTGAAGGAAACAAAGCAAGAGCGCCATCTTGCCGGATGACTCTGGCGCGCTAAAATGGCGCAGGCTGCGCTAAATCAGCCTGTCGGCCACTCACAGCGGCTTGTTTAACCGAGTGAAAGAGCGAGTTTGCAAAGCGCAAAATCTGTCATTATAATGTGTGTTTGCTCGCCAGCATCCGCCTGATGTTATGATTAGTACTGCTGTATCAATTATCCTACACGGACATGCAGCAGCTTCACCGGCTGCTTTAATTACACGCGTTATTAGACACCTTCAATTCATGATTCAGCGTTTCCCAAAAATAAATTGTTCTCACTCCTCGTTTTGTTTGCCGAAAACCAAAAAGCTGCAGCTATAAATAGAAAGAAGAAAACCCGATCTGAGTCGTGTTTTTGCTCCAGCGCCCCATTCAGAAAACAGACATTAAACACACTTGTCTTATACACCCCCCCCACACACACGCACGCTTTTTTAACCATAGAACGTGTGTAAAAGCGGCGTGTTAAACACTTCTACACACGCCGGAGTGTGTGCGTGTTGGGCCTGCAGGACTGCACCGGTTTCTCATCAGACCGTCATCTAGTCATCTATTGGAAGCCGCTAGCAGAAGGCAGGACCGGAAAACAGCTCGACCTAAACACATACCTGCCGTTTTCGTTGCTCATTTCCTTAGAACGGGAACCACAAAAGATCTTGGCATCTCCATGCAAAGCGATATTCTGCTCGTTTTGGCTGTAAATGGTGAAAAGCGGGAGAAGGAAAAACAGCCGAAGCTACCGAGTGAAATCAAACAAAGCAAGGCGCCATGTTTTCCGACAGAAAGAAGCGCGCTGATTGGCTGAAGCGGCGCAAACCAGGAAGTGAATCTGATTGGCTGAAGAATATTAACGACGCAACGTGGGTTAAGCGTCTCTGAGCCACAAAACAGTGGCATCGAAAGCGCGTGTTTAAGAGAGTGAAACACGATCTACACTAAAACACTCTACTTACACCGATTGCAAAGGAATCTCTTGTATTTGTGCAGTACATTTTGAAAATATATTCATCATGGCAACTCTATAAAATTCTGCACTCATCATTTCATGTTGCCTGGTTGGTTTCTCTTTAGCTGACAGTCTATTTATTGAGAGAAAATGGCAATAATCAATACAAAAGTTTATAACTATTCAAAGAAAAATGAATTGACAGTAAAAAGGATAAGTTTTATTAGAACAGAATCAGCAAAACTATGATTTTTTTTCATTTACAAAAACGTTTTTCTATTTCCATCACTGAAAACTTAAACGAAAGCTCTTCTCCTGCTCCTTACTGCGGCTCTCGCACAGCTTGGACACCTCCTCCACACGCCTCTGAAGCAGAACTGCATAATGAAAATAGTCATTAGGGAAACCAAACTAACCTTTTCATAGCTTAGCATTTAATTAAAGATCACTCAGGATGGCATGGAATCGAGCTAGCGAGATACTGACCAGAGTTTTGCTCGACCCACTGCAGAGAGTCCATATGAGCATTGAGGATTTTGCAGATCTGCTGGAGCTGGAATGGTACGATAAGAAAAAAAAAAGTTTTTAAAGTATGAGCATTTTGTAGAATTAAATTAAAGCCTGACAGCAATGCAACTTTTACATTAGATTTATTTTTCATACAAGGATTCATCATTGTAGCAATGCATGTACCTCAATATAGACAGAAAGTCAATATTGAGAAAGTCACCTCTTAACTCCAGGTGAGATTGTGAAAAAAATCTAAAAAGGTTATTCACTTCACAAGTCAGTTCTTTTACTGCTGTGAACATAAAATAGTACATGTATACAATGTGTATGAATCTTGCTGCACGGTTTAAAAAATAAAAATAAAGGCATATCATTTTCTATATTGAACAAGTTGCAGAACATCCATTATGGACAGAAGAAGGGAAGAAGAGTCTAAAACCTATAAATAAGCAAATTGGACACACAGCAAACCCAAGAGACGTCTTCCCCTGGTGCTTGGTCTGGGGTTCAGCATTGTCCATGATGAATGAAAGCCTTGATGCAATAACTCGATGTTTAAAAGGATCCACTGCCTCTTAAACAAATAAACTCCTGTAGTGATCATTTCCAGTCTAAACGTTGTTTTTAGAAATAATGTGTGAAAGTACAGAATGAGGGTGAGATACATACCGGGTCGCTTGTGTCGGCCAGCCCGTTGGATGTGTTGAGGTGCTCGATGATCTCCTTCAGATCTTGGGACATTCTCTTCAACTGAGCATCGACATTTTCTGCCAACTTGTACCTGCAAAAGATACGATTTTTTTATTTGGTTGGTTGTTTTCTTTAAAGCAGCACAACATGCAAAACCGAGTGTGCACAACCTACACAAACTAAGAAGCTCATCATTAGCAGATTTCAGCATTATCCGATTATAAACAATATATTTGGATGGCTAAAATTAGACGGTTGCAATAATATAATGTTTATCAGCACTGATCTACTATAATTTAAGATGAATCCTATGTGCAGTAATAGGCTGACCCTCTCCACACTTCTTTGCTAAAGCAAAGAGAATATCTACAGAGGTATATTCAGTAGGCTTAGTTTATCTTTTCAAGGGACAATACTAGAGATATATTTTAGAGTAGTCAATGTGCAGCTTGTATCGCAGTATACATTTACTGTACTCTATCAGTATTTTGTGTCAGCACTACTGTTATCCAGCACTGCCTTAATCCTCCTGGGCATGGAATTCACCAGAGCTGCACAGGTTGTTGCTGGGATCCTCTTCCATTCCTCCATAATGACATCAAGGAGCTGCTGGATGTTTGAGACATGGTGCTTTTCCACCTTACGCGTGAGGATGCCCCACTGGTGCGCAATAGAGACATACTTGGCCACTCAATCAAGCCATTATTCAGACAATAATGGCTGTAAAGTTCTTTCCAGAGGACAGTAAATCAGTACTGCTACACAAGCTGCACATTGACTACTCTAAAATATGTCCAAGTTTCATTTCTATAGTGTTGTCCCCTGAGAATTTATACTAAAAGGGTTTCTGGAATGTGAGGGGTGCACTCACTTTTGTGATACTGTATATAATAACACACACACACACACACACACACACACACACACACACACACACACACACACACACACACACACACACACACACACACACACTTTCTTTCGCATTTGTAAGTGAGGGATATGTTTACGTTCTCTCTCGCTCCTCATCGGCATTCTGCATATAGATGGTCCCACTTTGCTCCTTTACCGACTCCTCCAAAGGAATAAGAAGATCCTCCAGCTCCTTTTGCTGGGACAGAATAAAGTCTAATTCCTGATCCAGCCTGAGAGTAGAACAATGAAAAAAATTACAGCAAAAAAAACCCTAACTTTAGACATCAATATGTCTTTCAAATAATAATACTACCATAGCATATGCTAGCTCGGCCACTCTTACCTCCTTTGGTCCAGTTTAACCTTCTCCATGTCCTTATGAAGTGATGTAATCTGAAAACAGAAACAGACCAAGACGAAACATAATTTCATACCTTCAAATGCTCCAATCAAGACACGGTACATCTTTAATAATGTTCTATGACATGCTTTGTGGACACCTGACCGCAAGATGTACTGTTTTAAAAATCCCATCGCACATTCAGTACCCATTTGCTGTTATATAAACTAAACCCTTCTGAGAAGGTGCTCCACTAGCTTTTGAAGTGCGCTTATAAAGACTTGTGCTCGTTCAGCCCACAACTATGTTAGTAATCAACTATTGTTATGTAGAAGAGGAGGCCTGGGGTGCAGTCAGCGTTCTAAATTTATTTATCTAAATTTGTTCCACTCCAACCCATGTAAATTATATCTTCATGGAGCTGGCTTTATGCACAGGAACTTTGTCATGCTGAAACAAGTTTGAGTCTAGTAGTTCAAATGAAGGGAATATTTTAAATGCTACCGTAGCCAAAGAGATCATCTACAAGTGTGTACCTACAACTATGTGTGTAACAGTTTTGGGCAGAAACTAAATATGGCTGAAAAAGGTGCATATGGCTGGTGTTCCAATACTTTTGGCATATATTTGGTATTTTACTCTAACCATTACATCTGTTTAATGAGTTGAAATACAAATTAACGAAGGGCTTTAAAAAGGGGGAAAAGCTTATTTTGACATTTTGAGGCCAATAAAAATATTAAGCAGTGTATCAGCACATAACAAAACGTAGAGACGAAATATCCTATCATGCGCTCAATCCTTCATCAGCTGAGGCTTGTTTACTTTGCCCTGAGAGACGGCTCTTTGCTTTTGTTTTAAGCAAACGATTATTTTGATTTGAAGGAGATAATGGGTTGATGCCTCTTTATCTTTTTGTAAATCTTTTGTTAGGTCTCTGATGTGTGTGAACTACCATGGGGATGTGGTTTTGATATAGACCAGACATGGGCAAACTACGGCCCGCGAGCCACACACTTGGATTTATTATTCCGGCCCGCCGAACGGGGACCGGGATGACATGTCCCCCCCCTCCGAGGGTTGTCCCCCCCCAAAAAAAATATAAAAAAAAAAATCGCACTCTCTATTGTGGAAAATAAATGTATGCATACCTAAATAATTGTGTAAGTAGAAAAAACCCCGCAAAAAATGCTTTTAGAAACAGTTCCCCCTCCCCTTCCTCACAGTGGTTTGACCCACTGCCTGCTTTCCCAGTTCATCTCACCTTCACTACACACACGAGTCAGGTGTGTGACTGCGGCTCAATTAATGTTCAATCTATTAACTAGGGTATTTTATTCAGTTTAAATAAAGCGATTCTCTTTAATCTAGTTGATGCAGACTTATTCATAAATTAGTTGCGGCAAAAATGCTGATTAGCGATGTAATTTTCCATGAATCTGCTCTATTAGAGATTAAAATATGACTTATCTAGTAAACGTTAGCTTGTTTACAATAGCTTGTAGCATAGTGCACTGACACTAACACACCAAAGCTGTTTCCCATGCAGTGTTTTATTTTGGACGACTTGGTATAATGTTAATTTAACATTAACACACAATTAGCATATTGTTTATCTGTGCATTTACTAAATGAGCACTGTGCTACATCCGAACTGACCCCACTCTATTTTTTATTTTTTTTGTATAATCCATTTCTATTCTGTTCTTAAGTGTCTTAATTAATTATAAATAAAAATGTAAACTTTTTTTAAATTCCTTGTTTTGCTTTGTCATTAACCTGAGAAAAACTTGATAAAAAAAAATTATAAAAGCAAAGTTTTTCACTGTGGGGACACTGTGTCTTTACAAGTACAATTTGATTATTATTTGTGTCCCCTTCAAAGATTGATCATGAGAAATTTTATATCCCCCCCCCCCCCCTGTTTAATGAAATTTACACCCATGCAGGTAAACCTTGTTTAATTTACCTTTCCCCAGTAATGCCCACATTTCCCCAAAATATGGTGCACTTCATCTACATTGACCTTGTTCGCGTGTATTACTCTCTTCTCCTCTTTAATGAGCCCTTCTACAAAAATGAGTTTATCAAAGAAAAGTGGATAGTGAGCGCCGAGTGTTTAATACGTAGTGGACAACAAAATATTTTTTTACTGAGGTCCGATCAAAGCCCCTCACAGATCCAAGTTAACTGACCAACACCTCAGATCTAGCCTAAAAATTGCCACAACAAAACTTACTCCAGACTTTGATGAACTGGCAAAACAAGGAGTTCAACAACACTGTTCCTACTGAAACTTAACTTGAGTTTTTATGCTGTGTATATTGATGCAATAAAAAAAAATAAAATAAAAAAAGATCAACAAGTTGTTGATGTTTTGGCACTTGATGAAACTGAATGTGTTTTTCTATTTAATTATTAATTTAATTGATGCATTTGGTAGGCAATTTGTACAAATGAGCCATGCATATTTATGTCACAGGCCAAATCAAATCTCTAATGTAATATAAAAAATATATATATATATATATATATATATATATATAGTGTATCATGTGTGTATGTATGTATGTATATCCTGGCCCGGCCCCTCTGTCAAATTTTAAAACCCATTGTGGCCCGTGAGTCAAAAAGTTTGCCCACCCCTGATATAGACTCTAAGGTGCTTTGGATAAGGAAGTGCTGTTAAACCAGCCAAGTTTTAGTTTTTGATCCACTGTACTAGGAGATTGTCAAGTGTGATTTGGGATATTATCCAATTATACTTATTATATTGCTCCAAAAACAATATTATTACTAGAAATAATTTACTGAAATAAATTATCGTTGGGTGCTATGGAAATATGAGTGGGAGTAGGTAGCTCAATAATAACCTTGTTTATTTAGGACAATAGAATGCACAAAAACAGATAGCCAGCGATGGCAACGGAGAAATATTTGACTAGGAAAAGTGCAAATTCCGAACCGGGTCCTGGAAAATATTCTGCTCGAGATAAAGGCCTTAGAATAAGTGAAGGTCAAAAGAAAGCTCAGGGCAATACAGTGAATACGGTTGTCTTTCATTCGAATTTACTTTTACTGGGGGAACTAACTACACCGACTCCGTTAGCTATGCCATGATCCCAAGCGGGCTTAAATGCCACCTCCAAACAAAACACCAGTCATTTCAATACAAGAAAATCGATTATTTTAAAAATATGAACAAATTTAGAAATCTTTTTTTCTATATAATCCACATTTTACATTCGTTCGTTTAAAAATGGGAAACTGAATGTTCTGAATTGATGCAATTTTCTTGAATATTTGAGCTATACAAAGAAGAGGTAAAAAAAAAAAAGCCTATTAAAAGCCTATTCCTTTTTTTTTGTTCAAATTCATTCTATAAATATGGTTTTATTTTGGCGCTCAGTTTTTAGGTCAGCCTTATAATTATACTAAATGATACTGGTTTTCAATAAACTTTTGGTGAGCAGAGTCGGCAAGTATTTCATTCCGTTTTTTATTTGTATCTGGGGAAGGGATTTTGAGAGAAAACCTGGAAACCCCCCCTAGGTGTTTCTCTACAGCGAAAAAAAAAATAGTGTGTTTTTGCATATTTGTAAGCAATCTCTCATATCGATGTATTGATCCTACATAAATTGGTCAGCTACCTTCTCTCCGTTCTCCACCAGCATGCGGTCCCAGGCGTTGACCTGAGTGGCCTGCTGTAGGAAGTGTCTCTCCTGGTCCTCCAGCTCTGAACTCCACTTATTGATCAAGGACTCCAGCTGAGCATAAGACATCACTGGTGCAGCACTAACAAAAGAAGTTAAGAGTAAACAAAACAAATGAAAACAGAATGAAAAATGCTGTAATCTAACAGTAATTACTGCATGTTACGTTATGTACCACACCTGGCGATAACTGCAGCGGTGGACACGACTGTAGAAATGGGCGGTGCAGCAGAGACGGCGGGTTTCAGCCCCAGTGAAAAGCTTGTGGTGGCCGCTGAAGAAACAGCTGCAGCTAAAACAAAGAAATTGTTATTTTTATTTGTGCGCTTACTGTATAATCTGTTAGTGGTCAGGAATATAACCGTGTAATTCAGATAATACCCATCATATGGCACAAACTAAAGAAGGGATGATGGAGGATGGGCGTGGCGAGTCTAACGTTTCTCTCTGCATTACTTTCGCATTACATTACATTATAGTGGTCGAGTGCAAGAACACGGTACAGCTCTGGTTGGCTTTGAATTGCAAATTATCGTCAATCCGTTTACTAGACGGGTCGAATAGAGAAATCTGACAACCTTGGAACCAGATGGTCTTTGGAACTTCTGATGAAGGCTACTCAGTTCTGTGCAAATGATAGTTTCCTGGTACGTTGCCTGATGGTACAGCTACTGTTCATCGGCTGAAATCCTGCATTTAGTAAACTAATTGTTATAGGTGCCAAATTTAATTAAAAAAAATGAATGAAATTACTTAATGGGAAGAAAAAAAAACCCAGCAAATTAAAGCTCACTTACAGCCGAGCTATTGGTGCAATAATGGGTATATATAGAGTGCACCTGCTATAGGTAAACAGCGTAAAAATAAATACAAATAAAAACCAGCTTCAGAATATAATTAAGGCTAGTTAAAAAATAAAAAAAACAATCAGTGCAAGATTACTATGATAAAATGTTAGCATCTGATAGCAGAAGGAGCACTTTGATGGCAACAGCACTATCATAACGTGCAGAAATGCTGCTATATGATGAATGTTACCTGTAGTGCCGGTGGTGTTGGCGGCTCCAAGTGGTTTGAGCATCAAGCCAGTGGAGGCTGTAGCTGAAGATGCTGCTGGGGCAGCTGTGCTTATTAAACCTCCCACTGGTAGAAGATTTTAAAAGTAATTAATTTTTATATATATTTTTGAAGGATCTATAAAAGTTTGTGGTCTTGGGTTTAATGAACTTTGTTCTTTATGAGCATCACACACTTACAGCTGAAGCTTGGAGCTGAAGTGGGGGGGACAGCAATGGCAAACAGTGAGGAAACTGGGGCAGCCTGGGAAGCCTGGACAGCCTGGGAAGCCTGGGTAGCCTGAAAAGCCTGGGATGCCTGGGCAGCCTGAAGAGCCTGGGCAGCCTGGGCAGCCTGAAGAGCCTGGGAAGCCTGGGCAGCCTGGGCAGCCTGAAGAGCCTGGGAAGCCTGGGCAGCCTGGGCAGCCTGGGAAGCCTGGGCAACTTGGAGAGCCTGGGAAGCCTGGGCAACCTGGAGAGCCTGGGAAGCCTGGGCAACCTGGAGAGCCTGGGAAGCCTGGGCAACCTGGAGAGCCTGGGAAGCCTGGGCAACCTGGAGAGCCTGGGCAGAAGCAGCAGCAGTACTGGCAGGAGTCGGCGTGGCTGGAAGAACAAGTACAAATTTCAAAAACTTCTAAACGTATCTTTCTTTATCTTTTACAGTGTTTTGTCACAGAGGTGATGAAGGAAATTGTAAACTGTACCCAGACCTGCAGGCTTGATCCCAAAGTTAATCCCAGTCGAGGAAGCAAGGGTTGCAACAGCACTGCCCAGAGTGAGACCTTCAAGAAACAGTAAATGAATAGATTTTATAAGGACCATTAAAATAAAGCTACTCTACAGACATGTTTATTTCACTTCAGATTCCTCAGGCTTCCTTTTTTTTATTCCTATATTTGGACCAATATCTTTAAAAGAAAAATATTTCAATCATTATTCATAGAATCAATTGGGCTTAATAGAAAAGAAAAAAAAACTCTCTCTCTACACACACAAACACACACATATATATATATATATATATATATATATACACACACACACACACACACACACACACACACACACACACACACACACACACACATATATATATATATATATAAATAAAAACACACTCGTGATTACGCCACTAAACAAAAATGCCAGAAAGAGATTTGGCCACACTAACGAATGTGTGAATGAGCTTGTGGACTGTGTGTGTGTTGCACTGTGTCAAACTGGATTCCCAATTGCAGGATTCAGTCCTGCCTCACAGCCAGTATGCTCTGGATAAGCCCTGGATCCCGGGTGAATGAATGGTATAAAAATGGGGATCTGAATAAGTCATTTAGGGGGGATGTAAGCTCAAGTTGGTCAGATCAATGACGCTTTAACTGGGTGAATTGTTTCCATTTTGAAAGCAATGGAGGTAGCGAACCCTGAGAAGCCTGACTGATTTCAATAAACTCGGCTATTTCCTATCAAACTAAGCTAACTGTAAACCAGACTGTTAAATTCTGTAAAGCTGCTTTGAGACAATGTCTCTTGTGAAACACACTGAGTTGCTATGGCGACGTACGCTTTTAGACATCCGCAAGTATAAAGACTAATTCATTCTTTTCTTCAAACCTTGTGCTTTCGTTGTTCCCAATGGACAGAACAGATAAATAGAGAGAGAAAAGCATACTTGTGATGAGTGCTCGGTGTAGCTGCTACTTTTTGTTCTGTACAACTTTATTTGAATCATTTATGCTCAAACTAAACTAGAAAACACGATCTATACAATCTCAATCTAATTAAAACTAAATAACGATTATCGAAGAGCATGTGAGCATCCCACAGCCGTGTCAGCCGGAGCTTACCTGTGCTTTGCCCCCCCAGTGAGAAGGAAGGAGTGCTCTGTGCTGTAGTTGCTGCAGGAGCCTGAACCTTTGCCCCGGGAAAGCTGAAGCCTCCTGTGGGCTGCTGGGTTGAAGCTGCAGTCTGAGTCGCCAGTCCTCCAAATGTAAAGCCTGTGCCACTGGACGAGTTGGAGGAATTCAACAGGCCCCCCAGAGTCGCTGCTGTCGAGGCCGGCTGAGAAGCTGGAGTCAAGCCGAGACTCAGTTTTGGAGCACCTCTGGAAGAACCAATAAAGATTAGATTTCTCATGAATGCCTGCAAGTTCACTTCTACATTTCTGGAAGACTTACCCGAAAGAAAAGCCTCCACCAGGAGTGCTGCTCTGTGCGGCCGCACCGAAGCTGAATCCACCCTGTGGGGCTCCAGTGCTCGTGGTGGTCTGTGCCAGGAGTCCAGCGATTTGAGAAGTCGTTGCCGGGGCCTGAGGCTGCTGCTGAGGCACTGCTCCGAAACTGAATCCTCCTGAAGGGGGAGCGTTCGTCGGCAGCGAGAAGCCGGGGACCGCACCGGTCGTCGCCGTGGTTTTAGGGGTGCCGAAGCTAAACCCGCCCCCACCGCTAGGTTGTCCGAAGCTGAACGACATGCTTTCCACTCACAATAACCTTTAACACTGAAATCAAATATCAAAAGCATCTCATCAAGCACGGGTTTCTACTCAGCACGGAGCTCTACGGAGGCAAATCGTTACTGAGCATCAAATAAGGAATAAAATACCACAGGATGCACAATCATGGAAAAATTATCCACAAGAACAAAGTGATTTATTAAGTGTCTTTATGACAACAACCTACCAGTAGATAAAAATTTTAACTTATCAATATACAACACGTAGATTTTGTACGTTTACAGCTAATGTAAAGAATGAAGCTGCACTCACACTACACTATCTGCCTTGTGAACGGACGGCCAATGAATGTAAAACTATTACATTTGTTTGTGTATGCAGTGACAATCCAGACAGTTTTTCTATTATATAAAAGCTGCAACACATCACTATAATTACTCACTCTATTTGTCTTTAACAAACTTGCCATGCGAAACTTCGTCGCACCGAGCTTGCGCAGGTCCCGTTCACATGCGTTGGATGGTAGTCAAAGGAGTGAACAGTGTAGTGTGACTTTAGTTTCTGTTATCACTTACATTATAGCAGCTGTAGTAAACAGTCGCTCCTTCACAGTTTGACCAATGCTACTTGCTATTTCTGGTACTGCATTACGCTGATATGTATTTATACTATGCAATGACAAAGTTGTATCCATCAATCAATCAATCAATCAATCTATCTATCTATCGTACATGTATAATGTATGTTTTCATTAGAAGTACAATATATGGATTC